>NW_027460665.1:0-262183 GCF_050947875.1 Dermacentor variabilis | reverse complement strand
CAAAAGCAGCATGTGCATGCTTAGCTTGCGGTTTCGCAGAAAACAACGTGAGCGTCTACCGAAAGATGCATGTGCATGCTTAACAAGTGGTTTGGCACAAATTGATGCGCGTGTGCTGAAAAGAGCAGCATGGCCGTGTTTGGCACGTCGTTTGGCAGAAATCCACGTGCGCGCTCTCGCAAAAGCAGCATATGCATGCTTAACTTGTGGTTCGGCAGAAAACAACGTGCCCTTCTACGGAAAGATGCATGTGCATGCTTAACAAAGGGTTTGGCACAAATCCATGCGCGCGTGTTGAAAAGAGCCGCATGAGGGTGCTTGGCACATGGTTTGGTAGAAATGCACGTGCGCGCTCTGTCAAAACCAGCATGTGCATGCTTAGCTTGTGGTTTGGCTGAAAACAACGTGAGCGTCTACCGAAAGATGCATGTGCATGCTTAACAAGTGGTTTGGCACAAATTGATGCGCGTGTGCTGAAAAGAGCAGCATGGGCGTGTTTGGCACGTCGTTTGGCAGAAATCCACGTGCGCGCTCTCCCAAAAGCAGCATATGCATGCTTAACTTGTGGTTTGGCAGAAAACGACGTGCGCGTCTTCCGAAAGATGCATGTGCATGCTTATCAAGTGGTTTGGCACAAATCCATGCGCGCGTGTTGAAAAAAGCAGCATGAGGGTGCTTGGCACATGGTTTGGTAGAAATGCACGTGCGCGCTCTGTCAAAAGCAGCATGTGCATGCTTAGCTTGTGGTTTGGCAGAAACAACGTGCGCGTCTACCGAAAGATGCACGTGCATGCTTATCAAGTGGTTTGGCACAAATTGATGCGCGTGTGCTGAAAAGAGCAGCATGGGCGTGCTTAGCACGTGGTTTGGTAGAAATCCACATGTGCGCTCTGCCAAAAGCAGCATGTGCGTGCTTAGCTTGTGGTTTGGCAGAAAACAACGTGCGCGTCTACCGAAAGATGCATGTGCATGCTTAACAAGCGGTTTGGCACAAATTGATGCGCGTGTGCTGAAAAGAGCAGCCTGGGCGTGCTTAGCACATGGTTGGGTAGAAACACACAGGCGCGCTCTGCCAAAAGCAGCACGTGCATGCATAACTTGTGGTTTGGCAGAAAACAATGTGCGAGTCAACCAAAAGATGCATGTGCATGCTTAACAAGTGGTTTGGCACAAATTGATGCGCGGGTGCTGAAAAGAGCAGCATGGGCGTGTTTGGCACGTCGTTTGGCAGAAATCCACGTGCGCGTTCTCCCAAAAGCAGCATGTGCATGCATAACTTGTGGTTTGGCAGAAAACGACCTGCCCTTCTACGGAAAGATGCATGTGCATGCTTAAGAAGTGGTTTGGCACAAATCCATGCGCGTGTATTGAAAAGAGCAGGATGAGGGTGCTTGGCACGTGGTTTGGTAGAAATGCACGTGCGCGCTCTGTCAAAGGCAGCATGTGCATGCTTAGCTTGTGGTTTGGCAGAAAACAACGTGCGCGTCTACCGAAAGATGCATGTGCATGCTTAACAAGTGGTTTGGCACAAATCGATGCGCGTGTGCTGAAAAGAGCAGCATGGGCGTGCTTAGCACTTGGTTTGGTAGAACTCCACATGCGCGCTCTGCCAAAAGAAGCATGTGCATGCATAACTTGTGGTTTGGCAGAAAACAACGTGCGCGTCTACCAAAAGATCAGTGTGAATGCTTAACAAGTGGTTTACAACAAATGGATTCGCGTGTGTTGGAAAGAGTAGCATGAGGGTGCTTGGCATGTGGTTTGGTAGAAATGCACGTCCGCGCTCTGTCAAAAGCAGCATGTGCATGCTTAGCTTGTGGTTTGGCAGAAAACAACGTGCGCGTCTACCGAAAGATGCATGTGCATGCTTATCAAGTGGTTTGGCACAAATCCATGCGCGCGTGTTGAAAAAAGCAGCATGAGGGTGCTTGGCACATGGTTTGGTAGAAATGCACGTGCGCGCTCTGTCAAAAGCAGCATGTGCATGCTTAGCTTGCGGTTTGGCAGAAAACAACGTGCGCGTCTACCGAAAGATGCATGTGCATGCTTATCAAGTGGTTTGGCACAAACTGATGCGCGTGTGCTGAAAAGAGCAGCATGGGCGTGTTTGCCACGTCGTTTGGCAGAAATGCACGTGCGCGCTCTCCCAAAAGCAGCATGTGCATGCTTAACTTGTGGTTCGGCAGAAAACAACGTGCCCTTCTAAGGAAAGATGCATGTGCATTCTTAACAAGTGGTTTGGCACAAATTGATGCGCGTGTGCTGAAAAGAGCAGCGTGGGCGTGCTTAGCACATGGTTGGGTAGAAACACACAGGCGCGCTCTGCCAAAAGCAGCACGTGCATGCATAACTTGTGGTTTGGCAGAAAAAAATGTGCGAGTCTACCAAAAGATGCATGTGCATGCTTAACAAGTGGTTTGGCACAAATTGATGCGCGTGTGCTGAAAAGAGCAGCGTGGGCGTGCTTAGCACATGGTTGGGTAGAAACACACAGGCGCGCTCTGCCAAAAGCAGCACGTGCATGCATAACTTGTGGTTTGGCAGAAAACAATGTGCGAGTCTACCAAAAGATGCATGTGCATGCTTAACAAGTGGTTTGGCACAAATTGATGCGCGTGTGCTGAAAAGAGCAGCATGGGCGTGTTTGGCACGTCGTTTGGCAGAAATCCACGTGCGCGTTCTCCCAAAAGCAGCATGTGCATGCATAACTTGTGGTTTGGCAGAAAACGACCTGCCCTTCTACGGAAAGATGCATGTGCATGCTTAAGAATTGGTTTGGCACAAATCCATGCGCGTGTGTTGAAAAGAGCAGGATGAGGGTGCTTGGCACGTGTTTGGTAGAAATGCACGTGCGCGCTCTGTCAAAGGCAGCATGTGCATGCTTAGCTTGTGGTTTGGCAGAAAACAACGTGCGCGTCTACCGAAAGATGCATGTGCATGCTTAACAAGTGGTTTGGCACAAATCGATGCGCGTGTGCTGAAAAGAGCAGCATGGGCGTGCTTAGCACTTGGTTTGGTAGAACTCCACATGCGCGCTCTGCCAAAAGAAGCATGTGCATGCATAACTTGTGGTTTGGCAGAAAACAACGTGCGCGTCTACCAAAAGATCAGTGTGAATGCTTAACAAGTGGTTTACAACAAATGGATTCGCGTGTGTTGGAAAGAGTAGCATGAGGGTGCTTGGCATGTGGTTTGGTAGAAATGCACGTCCGCGCTCTGTCAAAAGCAGCATGTGCATGCTTAGCTTGTGGTTTGGCAGAAAACAACGTGCGCGTCTACCGAAAGATGCATGTGCATGCTTATCAAGTGGTTTGGCACAAATCCATGCGCGCGTGTTGAAAAAAAGCAGCATGAGGGTGCTTGGCACATGGTTTGGTAGAAATGCACGTGCGCGCTCTGTCAAAAGCAGCATGTGCATGCTTAGCTTGCGGTTTGGCAGAAAACAACGTGCGCGTCTACCGAAAGATGCATGTGCATGCTTATCAAGTGGTTTGGCACAAACTGATGCGCGTGTGCTGAAAAGAGCAGCATGGGCGTGTTTGCCACGTCGTTTGGCAGAAATCCACGTGCGCGCTCTCCCAAAAGCAGCATGTGCATGCTTAACTTGTGGTTCGGCAGAAAACAACGTGCCCTTCTAAGGAAGATGCATGTGCATTCTTAACAAGTGGTTTGGCACAAATTGATGCGCGTGTGCTGAAAAGAGCAGCGTGGGCGTGCTTAGCACATGGTTGGGTAGAAACACACAGGCGCGCTCTGCCAAAAGCAGCACGTGCATGCATAACTTGTGGTTTGGCAGAAAAAAAATGTGCGAGTCTACCAAAAGATGCATGTGCATGCTTAACAAGTGGTTTGGCACAAATTGATGCGCGTGTGCTGAAAAGAGCAGCGTGGGCGTGCTTAGCACATGGTTGGGTAGAAACACACAGGCGCGCTCTGCCAAAAGCAGCACGTGCATGCATAACTTGTGGTTTGGCAGAAAACAATGTGCGAGTCTACCAAAAGATGCATGTGCATGCTTAACAAGTGGTTTGGCACAAATTGATGCGCGTGTGCTGAAAAGAGCAGCATGGGCGTGTTTGGCACGTCGTTTGGCAGAAATCCACGTGCGCGTTCTCCCAAAAGCAGCATGTGCATGCATAACTTGTGGTTTGGCAGAAAACGACGTGCCCTTCTACGGAAAGATGCATGTGCATGCTTAAGAAGTGGTTTGGCACGAATCCATGCGCGTGTGTTGAAAAGAGCAGCATGAGGGTGCTTGGCACGTGGTTTGGTAGAAATGCACGTGCGCGCTCTGTCAAAAGCAGCATGTGCATGCTTAGCTTGTGGTTTGGCAGAAAACAACGTGCGCGTCTACCGAAAGATGCATGTGCATGCTTAACAAGTGGTTTGGCACAAATCGATGCGCGTGTGCTGAAAAGAGCAGCATGGGCGTGCTTAGCACGTGGTTTGGTAGAAATCCACATGCGCGCTCTGCCAAAAGCAGCATGTGCATGCATAACTTGTGGTTTGGCAGAAAACAACGTGAGCGTCTACCGAAAGATGCATGTGCATGCTTAACAAGTGGTTTGGCACAAATTGATGCGCGTGTGCTGAAAAGAGCAGCATGGGCGTGTTTGGCACGTCGTTTGGCAGAAATCCACGTGCGCGCTCTCCAAAAGCAGCATATGCATGCTTAACTTGTGGTTCGGCAGAAAACAACGTGCCTTTCTACGGAAAGATGCATGTGCATGCTTAACAAGTGGTTTGGCACAAATCCATGCGCGCGTGTTGAAAAGAGGAGCATGAGGGTGCTTGGCACATGGTTTGGTAGAAATGCACGTGCGCGCTCTTTCAAAAGCAGCATGTGCATGCTTAGCTTGTGGTTTGGCAGAAACAACGTGCGCGTCTACCGAAAGATGCATGTGCATGCTTATCAAGTGGTTTGGCACAAATTGATGCGCGTGTGCTGAAAAGAGCAGCATGGGCGTGCTTAGCACGTGGTTTGGTAGAAATCCACATGTGCGCTCTGCCAAAAGCAGCATGTGCGTGCTTAGGTTGTGGTTTGGCAGAAAACAACGTGCGCGTCTACCGAAAGATGCATGTGCATGCTTAACAAGCGGTTTGGCACAAATTGATGCGCGTGTGCTGAAAAGAGCAGCCTGGGCGTGCTTAGCACATGGTTGGGTAGAAACACACAGGCGCGCTCTGCCAAAAGCAGCACGTGCATGCATAACTTGTGGTTTGGCAGAAAACAATGTGCGAGTCAACCAAAAGATGCATGTGCATGCTTAACAAGTGGTTTGGCACAAATTGATGCGCGTGTGCTGAAAAGAGCAGCATGGGCGTGTTTGACACGTCGTTTGGCAGAAATCCACGTGCGCGTTCTCCCAAAAGCAGCATGTGCATGCATAACTTGTGGTTTGACAGAAAACGACCTGCCCTTCTACGGAAAGATGCATGTGCATGCTTAAGAAGTGGTTTGGCACAAATCCATGCGCGTGTGTTGAAAAGAGCAGGATGAGGGTGCTTGGCACGTGGTTTGGTAGAAATGCACGTGCGCGCTCTGTCAAAAGCAGCATGTGCATGCTTAGCTTGTGGTTTGGCAGAAAACAACGTGCGCGTCTACCGAAAGATGCATGTGCATGCTTAACAAGTGGTTTGCACAAATCGATGCGCGTGTGCTGAAAAGAGCAGCATGGGCGTGCTTAGCACTTGGTTTGGTAGAACTCCACATGCGCGCTCTGCCAAAAGAAGCATGTGCATGCATAACTTGTGGTTTGGCAGAAAACAACGTGCGCGTCTACCAAAAGATCAGTGTGAATGCTTAACAAGTGGTTTACAACAAATGGATGCGCGTGTGTTGAAAAAAGTAGCATGAGGGTGCTTGGCATGTGGTTTGGTAGAAATGCACGTCCGCGCTCTGTCAAAAGCAGCATGTGCATGCTTAGCTTGTGGTTTGGCAGAAAACAACGTGCGCGTCTACCGAAAGATGCATGTGCATGCTTATCAAGTGGTTTGGCACAAATCCATGCGCGCGTGTTGAAAAAAGCAGCATGAGGGTGCTTGGCACATGGTTTGGTAGAAATGCACGTGCGCGCTCTGTCAAAAGCAGCATGTGCATGCTTAGCTTGCGGTTTGGCAGAAAACAACGTGCGCGTCTACCGAAAGATGCATGTGCAAGCTTATCAAGTGGTTTGGCACAAACTGATGCGCGTGTGCTGAAAAGAGCAGCATGGGCGTGTTTGCCACGTCGTTTAGCAGAAATCCACGTGCGCGCTCTCCCAAAAGCAGCATGTGCATGCTTAACTTGTGGTTCGGCAGAAAACAAGGTGCCCTTCTAAGGAAAGATGCATGTGCATTCTTAACAAGTGGTTTGGCACAAATTGATGCGCGTGTGCTGAAAAGAGCAGCATGGGCGTGCTTAGCACATGGTTGGGTAGAAACACACAGGCGCGCTCTGCCAAAAGCAGCACGTGCATGCATAACTTGTGGTTTGGCAGAAAACAATGTGCGAGTCAACCAAAAGATGCATGTGCATGCTTAACAAGTGGTTTGGCACAAATTGATGCGCGTGTGCTGAAAAGAGCAGCATGGGCGTGTTTGGCACGTCGTTTGCCAGAAATCCACGTGCGCGTTCTCCCAAAAGCAGCATGTGCATGCATAACTTGTGGTTTGGCAGAAAACGACGTGCCCTTCTACGGAAAGATGCATGTGCATGCTTAAGAAGTGGTTTGGCACAAATCCATGCGCGTGTGTTGAAAAGAGCAGCATGAGGGTGCTTGGCACGTGGTTTATTAGAAATGCACGTGCGCGCTCTGTCAAAAGCAGCATGTGCATGCTTAGCTTGTGGTTTGGCAGAAAACAACGTGCGCGTCTACCGAAAGATGCATGTGCATGCTTATCAAGTGGTTTGGCACAAATCCATGCGCGCGTGTTGAAAAAAGCAGCATGAGGGTGCTTGGCACATGGTTTGGTAGAAATGCACGTGCGCGCTCTGTCAAAAGCAGCATGTGCATGCTTAGCTTGCGGTTTGGCAGAAAGCAACGTGCGCGTCTACCGAAAGATGCATGTGCATGCTTATCAAGTGGTTTGGCACAAACTGATGCGTGTGTGCTGAAAAGAGCAGCATGGGCGTGTTTGGCACGTCGTTTGGCAGAAATCCACGTGCGCGTTCTCCCAAAAGCAGCATGTGCATGCATAACTTGTGGTTTGGCAGAAAACGACGTGCCCTTCTACGGAAAGATGCATGTGCATGCTTAAGAAGTGGTTTGGCACAAATCCATGCGCGTATGTTGAAAAGAGCAGCATGAGGGTGCTTGGCACGTGGTTTGGTAGAAATGCACGTGCGCGCTCTGTCAAAAGCAGCATGTGCATGCTTAGCTTGTGGTTTGGCAGAAAACAACGTGCGCGTCTACCGAAAGATGCATGTGCATGCTTAACAAGTGGTTTACAACAAATTGATGCGCGTGTGTTGAAAAGAGCAGCATGAGGGTGCTTGGCATGTGGTTTGGTAGAAATGCAGGTGCGCGCTCTGTCAAAAGCAGCATGTGCATGCTTAGCCTGTGGTTTGGCACAAAACAACGTGCGCGTCTACGGAATGATGCATGTGCATGCTTAACAAGTGGTTTGGCACAAATCCATTCGCGCGTGTTGAAAAGAGCCGCATGAGGGTGCTTGGCACATGGTTTGGTAGAAATGCACGTGCGCGCTCTGTCAAAAGCAGCATGTGCATGCTTAGCTTGTGGTTTGGCAGAAAACAACGTGAGCGTCTACCGAAAGATGCATGTGCATGCTTAACAAGTGGTTTGGCACAAATTGATGCGCGTGTGCTGAAAAGAGCAGCATGGGCGTGTTTGGCACGTCGTTTGGCAGAAATCCACGTGCGCGCTCTCCCAAAAGCAGCATATGCATGCTTAACTTGTGGTTCGGCAGAAAACAACGTGCCTTTCTACGGAAAGATGCATGTGCATGCTTAACAAGTGGTTTGGCACAAATCCATGCGCGCGTGTTGAAAAGAGCAGCATGAGGGTGCTTGGCACATGGTTTGGTAGAAATACACGTGTGCGCTCTGTCAAAAGCAGCATGTGCATGCTTAGCTTGCGGTTTGGCAGAAAACAACGTGCGCGTCTACCGAAAGATGCATTTGCATGCTTATCAAGTGGTTTGGCACAAACTGATGCGCGTGTGCTGAAAAGAGCAGCATGGGCGTGTTTGCCACGTCGTTTGGCAGAAATCCACGTGCGCGCTCTCCGAAAAGCAGCATGTGCATGCTTAACTTGTGGTTCGGCAGAAAACAACGTGCCCTTCTACGGAAAGATGCATGTGCATGCTTAAGAAGTGGTTTGGCACAAATCCATGCGTGCGTGTTGAAAAGAGCAGCATGAGGGTGCTTGGCACATGGTTTGGTAGAAATGCACGTGCGCGCTCTGTCAAAAGCAGCATGTGCATGCTTAGCTTGCGGTTTGGCAGAAAACAACGTGAGCATCTACCGAAAGATGCATGTGCATGCTTAACAAGTGGTTTGGCACAAATTGATGCGCGTGTGCTGAAAAGAGCAGCATGGGCGTGTTTGGCGCGTCGTTTGGCAGAAATCCCCGTGCGCGCTCTCCCAAAAGCAGCATATGCATGCTTAACTTGTGGTTCGGCAGAAAACAACGTGCTCTTCTACGGAAAGATGCATGTGCATGCTTAACAAGGGGTGTGGCACAAATCCATGCGCGCGTGTTGAAAAGAGCCGCATGAGGGTGCTTGGCACATGGTTTGGTAGAAATGCACGTGCGCGCTCTGTCAAAAGCAGCATGTGCATGCTTAGCTTGTGGTTTGGCTGAAAACAACGTGAGCGTCTACCGAAAGATGCATGTGCATGCTTAACAAGTGTTTTGGCACAAATTGATGCGCGTGTGCTGAAAAGAGCAGCATGGGCGTGTTTGGCACGTCGTTTGGCAGAAATCCACGCCCGCGCTCTCCCAAAAGCAGCATATGCATGCTTAACTTGTGGTTCGGTAGAAAACAACGTGCCTTTCTACGGAAAGATGCATGTGCATGCTTAACAAGTGGTTTGGCACAAATCCATGCGCGCGTGTTGAAAAGAGCAGCATGAGGGTGCTTGGCACATGGTTTGGTAGAAATGCACGTGCGTGCTCTGTCAAAAGCAGCATGTGCATGCTTAGCTTGTGGTTTGGCAGAAACAACGTGCGCGTCTACCGAAAGATGCATGTGCATGCTTATCAAGTGGTTTGGCACAAATTGATGCGCGTGTGCTGAAAAGAGCAGCATGGGCGTGCTTAGCACGTGGTTTGGTAGAAATCCAAATGTGCGCTCTGCCAAAAGCAGCATGTGCGTGCTTAGCTTGTGGTTTGGCAGAAAACAACGTGCGCGTCTACCGAAAGATGCATGTGCATGCTTAACAAGCGGTTTGGCACAAATTGATGCGCGTGTGCTGAAAAGAGCAGCCTGGGCGTGCTTAGCACATGGTTGGGTAGAAACTAACAGGCGCGCTCTGCCAAAAGCAGCACGTGCATGCATAACTTGTGGTTTGGCAGAAAACAATGTGCGAGTCAACCAAAAGATGCATGTGCATGCTTAACAAGTGGTTTGGCACAAATCGATGCGCGTGTGCTGAAAAGGGCAGCATGGGCGTGCTTAGCACTTGGTTTGGTAGAACTCCACATGCGCGCTCTGCCAAAAGAAGCATGTGCATGCATAACTTGTGGTTTGGCAGAAAACAACGTGCGCGTCTACCAAAAGATCAGTGTGAATGCTTAACAAGTGGTTTACAACAAATGGATGCGCGTGTGTTGAAAAGAGTAGCATGAGGGTGCTTGGCATGTGGTTTGGTAGAAATGCACGTCCGCGCTCTGTCAAAAGCAGCATGTGCATGCTTAGCTTGTGGCTTGGCAGAAAACAACGTGCGCGTGTACCGAAAGATGCATGTGCATGCTTATCAAGTGGTTTGGCACAAATCCATGCGCGCGTGTTGAAAAAAGCCGCATGAGGGTGCTTGGCACATGGTTTGGTAGAAATGCACGTGCGCGCTCTGTCAAAAGCAGCATGTGTATGCTTAGCTTGCGGTTTGGCAGAAAACAACGTGCGCGTCTACCGAAAGATGCATGTGCATGCTTATCAAGTGGTTTGGCACAAACTGATGCGCGTGTGCTGAAAAGAGCAGCATGGGCGTGTTTGCCACGTCGTTTGGCAGAAATCCACGTGCGCGCTCTCCCAAAAGCAGCATGTGCATGCTTAACTTGTGGTTCGGCAGAAAACAACGTGCCCTTCTAAGGAAAGATGCATGTGCATTCTTAACAAGTGGTTTGGCACAAATTGATGCGCGTGTGCTGAAAAGAGCAGCATGGGCGTGCTTGGCACATGGTTTGGTAGAAATGCACGTGCGCGCTCTGCCAAAAGCAGCACGTGCATGCATAACTTGTGGTTTGGCAGAAAACAATGTGCGAGTCAACCAAAAGATGCATGTGCATGCTTAACAAGTGGTTTGGCGCAAATTGATGCGCGTGTGCTGAAAAGAGCAGCATGGGCGTGTTTGGCACGTCGTTTGGCAGAAATCCACGTGCGCGTTCTCCCAAAAGCAGCATGTGCATGCATAACTTGTGGTTTGGCAGAAAACGACCTGCCCTTCTACGGAAAGATGCATGTGCATGCTTAAGAAGTGGTTTGGCACAAATCCATGCGCGTGTGTTGAAAAGAGCAGGATGAGGGTGCTTGGCACGTGGTTTGGTAGAAATGCACGTCCGCGCTCTGTCAAAAGCAGCATGTGCATGCTTAGCTTGCGGTTTGGCAGAAAACAACGTGCGCGTCTACCGAAAGATGCATGTGCATGCTTATCAAGTGGTTTGGCACAAACTGATGCGCGTGTGCTGAAAAGAGCAGCATGGGCGTGTTTGCCACGTCGTTTGGCAGAAATCCACGTGCGCGCTCTCCCAAAAGCAGCATGTGCATGCTTAACTTGTGGTTCGGCAGAAAACAACGTGCCCTTCTAAGGAAAGATGCATGTGCATTCTTAACAAGTGGTTTGGCACAAATTGATGCGCGTGTGCTGAAAAGAGCAGCGTGGGCGTGCTTAGCACATGGTTGGGTAGAAACACACAGGCGCGCTCTGCCAAAAGCAGCACGTGCATGCATAACTTGTGGTTTGGCAGAAAACAATGTGCGAGTCTACCAAAAGATGCATGTGCATGCTTAACAAGTGGTTTGGCGCAAATTGATGCGCGTGTGCTGAAAAGAGCAGCATGGGCGTGTTTGGCACGTCGTTTGGCAGAAATCCACGTGCGCGTTCTCCCAAAAGCAGCATGTGCATGCATAACTTGTGGTTTGGCAGAAAACGACGTGCCCTTCTACGGAAAGATGCATGTGCATGCTTAAGAAGTGGTTTGGCACAAATCCATGCGCGTGTGTTGAAAAGAGCAGCATGAGGGTGCTTGGCACGTGGTTTGGTAGAAATGCACGTGCGCGCTCTGTCAAAAGCAGCATGTGCATGCTTAGCTTGTGGTTTGGCAGAAAACAACGTGCGCGTCTACCGAAAGATGCATGTGCATGCTTAACAAGTGGTTTGGCACAAATCGATGCGCGTGTGCTGAAAAGAGCAGCATGGGCGTGCTTAGCACGTGGTTTGGTAGAAATCCACATGCGCGCTCTGCCAAAAGCAGCATGTGCATGCATAACTTGTGGTTTGGCAGAAAACAACGTGAGCGTCTGCCGAAAGATGCATGTGCATGCTTAACAAGTGGTTTGGCACAAATTGATGCGCGTGTGCTGAAAAGAGCAGCATGGGCGTGTTTGGCACGTCGTTTGGCAGAAATCCACGTGCGCGCTCTCCCAAAAGCAGCATATGCATGCTTAACTTGTGGTTCGGCAGAAAACAACGTGCCTTTCTACGGAAAGATGCATGTGCATGCTTAACAAGTGGTTTGGCACAAATCCATGCGCGCGTGTTGAAAAGAGCAGCATGAGGGTGCTTGGCACATGGTTTGGTAGAAATGCACGTGCGCGCTCTGTCAAAAGCAGCATGTGCATGCTTAGCTTGTGGTTTGGCAGAAACTACGTGCGCGTCTCCGAAAGATGCATGTGCATGCTTATCAAGTGGTTTGGCACAAATTGATGCGCGTGTGCTGAAAAGAGCAGCATGGGCGTGCTTAGCACGTGGTTTGGTAGAAATCCACATGTGCGCTCTGCCAAAAGCAGCATGTGCGTGCTTAGCTTGTGGTTTGGCAGAAAACAACGTGCGCGTCTACCGAAAGATGCATGTGCATGCTTAACAAGCGGTTTGGCACAAATTGATGCGCGTGTGCTGAAAAGAGCAGCCTGGGCGTGCTTAGCACATTGTTGGGTAGAAACACACAGGCGCGCTCTGCCAAAAGCAGCACGTGCATGCATAACTTGTGGTTTGGCAGAAAACAATGTGCGAGTCAACCAAAAGATGCATGTGCATGCTTAACAAGTGGTTTGGCACAAATTGATGCGCGTGTGCTGAAAAGAGCAGCATGGGCGTGTTTGGCACGTCGTTTGACAGAAATCCACGTGCGCGTTCTCCCAAAAGCAGCATGTGCATGCATAACTTGTGGTTTGGCAGAAAACGACCTGCCCTTCTACGGAAAGATGCATGTGCATGCTTAAGAAGTGGTTTGGCACAAATCCATGCGCGTGTGTTGAAAAGAGCAGGATGAGGGTGCTTGGCACGTGGTTTGGTAGAAATGCACGTGCGCGCTCTGTCAAAAGCAGCATGTGCATGCTTAGCATGTGGTTTGGCAGAAAACAACGTGCGCGTCTACCGAAAGATGCATGTGCATGCTTAACAAGTGGTTTGGCACAAATCGATGCGCGTGTGCTGAAAAGAGCAGCATGGGCGTGCTTAGCACTTGGTTTGGTAGAACTCCACATGCGCGCTCTGCCAAAAGAAGCATGTGCATGCATAACTTGTGGTTTGGCAGAAAACAACGTGCGCGTCTACCAAAAGATGAGTGTGCATGCTTAACAAGTGGTTTACAACAAATTGGTGCGCGTGTGTTGAAAAGAGCAGCATGAGGGTGCTTGGCATGTGGTTTGGTAGAAATGCAGGTGCGCGCTCTGTCAAAAGCAGCATGTGCATGCTTAGCCTGTGGTTTGGCACAAAACAACGTGCGCGTCTACGGAAAGATGCATGTGCATGCTTAACAAGTGGTTTGGCACAAATCCATGCGCGCGTGTTGAAAAGAGCAGCATGAGGGTCCTTGGCACATGGTTTGGTAGAAATACACGTGCGCGCTCTGTGAAAAGCAGCATGTGCATGCTTAGCTTGCGGTTTGGCAGAAAACAACGTGCGCGTTTACCGAAAGATGCATGTGCATGCTTATCAAGTGGTTTGGCACAAACTGATGCGCGTGTGCTGAAAAGAGCAGCATGGGCGTGTTTGCCACGTCGTTTGGCAGAAATCTACGTGCGCGCTCTCCGAAAAGCAGCATGTGCATGCTTAACTTGTGGTTCGGCAGAAAACAACGTGCCCTTCTACGGAAAGATGCATGTGCATGCTTAACAAGTGGTTTGGCACAAATCCATGCGCGCGTGTTGAAAAGAGCAGCATGAGGGTGCTTGGCACATGGTCTGGTAGAAATGCACGTGCGCGCTCTGTCAAAAGCAGCATGTGCATGCTTAGCTTGCGGTTTGGCAGAAACAACGTACGCGTCTACCGAAAGTTGCATGTGCATGCTTATCAAGTGGTTTGGCACAAATTGATGCGCATGTGCTGAAAAAAGGAGCATGGGCGTGCTTAGCACGTGGTTTGGTAGAAATCCACATGTGCGTTCTGCCAAAAGCAGCATGTGCATGCTTAGCTTGTGGTTTGGCAGAAAACAACGTGCGCGTCAACCGAAAGATGCATGTGCATGCTTAACATGCGGTTTGGCACAAATTGATGCGCGTGTGCTGAAAAGAGCAGCATGGGCGTGCTTAGCACGTGGTTGGGTAGAAACACACAGGCGTGCTCTGCCAAAAGCAGCACGTGCATGCATACCTTGTGGTTTGGCAGAAAACAATGTGAGAGTAAACCAAAAGATGCATGTGCATGCTTAACAAGTGGTTTACCACAAACCGATGCGCGTGTGCAGAAATGAGCAGCATGGGCGTGCTTAGCACGTGGTTTGGTAGAAATCCACATGCGCGCTCTGCCAAAAGCAGCATGTGCACGCATAACTTGTGGTTTGGCAGAAAACAACGTGCGCGTCTACCAAAAGATGAGTGTGCATGCTTAACAAGTGGTTTACAACAAATCGATGCACGTGTGTTGAAAAGAGCAGCATGAGGGTGCTTGGCATGTGGTTTGGTAGAAATGCAGGTGCGCGCTCTGTCAAAAGCAGCATGTGCATGCTTAGCCTGTGGTTTGGCACAAAACAACGTGCGCGTCTACGGAAAGATGCATGTGCATGCTTAACAAGTGGTTTGGCACAAATCCATGCGCGTGTGCTGAAAAGAGCAGCCTGGGCGTGCTTAGCACATGGTTGGGTAGAAACACACAGGCGCGCTCTGCGAAAAGCAGCACGTGCATGCATAACTTGTGGTTTGGCAGAAAACAATGTGCGAGTCAACCAAAAGATGCATGTGCATGCTTAACAAGTGGTTTGGCACAAATTGATGCGCGTGTGCTGAAAAGAGCAGCATGGGCGTGTTTGGCACGTCGTTTGGCAGAAATCCACGTGCGCGTTCTCCCAAAAGCAGCATGTGCATGCATAACTTGTGGTTTGGCAGAAAACGACCTGCCCTTCTACGGAAAGATGCATGTGCATGCTTAAGAAGTGGTTTGGCACAAATCCATGCGCGTGTGTTGAAAAGAGCAGCATGAGAGTGCTTGGCACGTGGTTTGGTAGAAATGCACGTGCGCGCTCTGTCAAAAGCAGCATGTGCATGCTTAGCTTGTGGTTTGGCAGAAAACAACGTGGGCGTCTACCGAAAGATGCATGTGCATGCTTAACAAGTGGTTTGGCACAAATCGATGCGCGTGTGCTGAAAAGAGCAGCATGGGCGTGCTTAGCACTTGGTTTGGTAGAACTCCACATGCGCGCTCTGCCAAAAGAAGCATGTGCATGCATAACTTGTGGTTTGGCAGAAAACAACGCGCGCGTCTACCAAACGATCAGTGTGAATGCTTAACAAGTGGTTTACAACAAATGGATGCGCGTGTGTTGAAAAGAGTAGCATGAGGGTGCTTGGCATGTGGTTTGGTAGAAATGCACGTCCGCGCACTGTCAAAAGCAGCATGTGCATGCTTAGCTTGTGGTTTGGCAGAAAACAACGTGCGCGTCTACGGAAAGATGCATGTGCATGCTTATCAAGTGGTTTGGCACAAATCCATGCGCGCGTGTTGAAAAGAGCAGCATGAGGGTGCTTGGCACATGGTTTGGTAGAAATACACGTGCGCGCTCTGTCAAAAGCAGCATGTGCATGCTTAGCTTGCGGTTTGGCAGAAAACAACGTGCGCGTCTACCGAAAGATGCATGTGCATGCTTATCAAGTGGTTTGGCAAAAACTGATGCGCGTGTGCTGAAAAGATCAGCATGGGCGTGTTTGCCACGTCGTTTGGCAGAAATCCACGTGCGCGCTCTCCGAAAAGCAGCATGTGCATGCTTAACTTGTGGTTCGGCAGAAAACAACGTGCCCTTCTACGGAAAGATGCATGTGCATGCTTAACAAGTGGTTTGGCACAAATCCATGCGCGCGTGTTGAAAAGAGCAGCATGAGGGTGCTTGGCACATGGTTTGGTAGAAATGCACGTGCGCGCTCTGTCAAAAGCAGCATGTGCATGCTTAGCTTGCGGTTTGGCAGAAACAACGTACGCGTCTACCGAAAGATGCATGTGCATGCTTATCAAGTGGTTTGGCACAAATTGATGCGCGTGTGCTGAAAAGAGCAGCATGGGCGTACTTAGCACGTGGTTTGGTAGAAATCCACATGTGCACTCTGCCAAAAGCAGCATGTGCATGCTTAGCTTGTGGTTTGCCAGAAAACAACGCGCGCGTCAACCCAAAGATGCATGTGCATGCTTAACATGCGGTTTGGCACAAATTGATGCGCGTGTGCTGAAAAGAGCAGCATGGGCTTGCTTAGCACGTGGTTGGGTAGAAACACACAGGCGCGCTCTGCCAAAAGCAGCACGTGCATGCGTAACTTGTGGTTTGGTAGAAAACAATGTGAGAGTAAACCAAAAGATGCATGTGCATGCTTAACAAGTGGTTTACCACAAATCGATGCGCGTGTGCAGAAATGAGCAGCATGGGCGTGCTTAGCACGTGGTTTGGTAGAAATCCACATGCGCGCTCTGCCAAAAGCAGCATGTGCACGCATAACTTGTGGTTTGGCAGAAAACAACGTGCGCGTCTACCAAAAGATGAGTGTGCATGGTTAACAAGTGGTTTACAACAAATCGATGCGCGTGTGTTGAAAAGAGCAGCATGAGGGTGCTTGGCATGTGGTTTGGTAGAAATGCAGGTGCGCGCTCTGTCAAAAGCAGCATGTGAATGCTTAGCCTGTGGTTTGGCACAAAACAACGTGCGCGTCTACGGAAAGATGCATGTGCATGCTTAACAAGTGGTTTGGCACAAATCCATGCGCGCGTGTTGAAAAGAGCCGCATGAGGGTGCTTGGGACATGGTTTGGTAGAAATGCACGTGCGCGCTCTGTCAAAAGCAGCATGTGCATGCTTAGCTTGCGGTTTGGGAGAAAACAACGTGAGCGTCTACCGAAAGATGCATGTGCATGCTTAACAAGTGGTTTGGCACAAATTGATGCGCGTGTGCTGAAAAGAGCAGCATGGGCGTGTTTGGCACGTCGTTTGGCAGAAATCCACGTGCGCGCTCTCCCAAAAGCAGCATATGCATGCTTAACTTGTGGTTCGGCAGAAAACAACGTGCCCTTCTACGGAAAGATGCATGTGCATGCTTAGCAAGGGGTTTGGCACAAATCCACGCGCGCGTGTTGAAAAGAGCAGCATGAGGGTGCTTGGCACATGGTTTGGTAGAAATGCACGTGCGCGCTCTGTCAAAAGCAGCATGTGCATGCTTAGCTTGTGGTTTGGCAGAAACAACGTGCGCGTCTACCGAAAGATGCATGTGCATGCTTATCAAGTGGTTTGGCACAAATTGATGCGCGTGTGCTGAAAAGAGCAGCATGGGCGTGCTTAGCACGTGGTTTGGTAGAAATCCACATGTGCGCTCTGCCAAAAGCAGCATGTTCATGCGTAGCTTGCGGTTTGGCAGAAAACAACGTGCGCGTCTACCGAAAGATGCATGTGCATGCTTATCAAGTGGTTTGGCACAAACTGATGCGCGTGTGCTGAAAAGAGCAGCATGGGCGTGTTTGCCACGTCGTTTGGCAGAAATCCACGTGCGCGCTCTCCGAAAAGCAGCATGTGCATGCTTAACTTGCGGTTCGGCAGAAAACAACGTGCCCTTCTACGGAAAGATGCATGTGCATGCTTAACAAGTGGTTTGGCACAAATCCATGCGCGCGTGTTGAAAAGAGCAGCATGAGGGTGCTTGGCACATGGTTTGGTAGAAATGCACGTGCGCGCTCTGTCAAAAGCAGCATGTGCATGCTTAGCTTGCGGTTTGGCAGAAACAACGTACGCGTCTACCGAAAGATGCATGTGCATGCTTATCAAGTGGTTTGGCACAAATTGATGCGCGTGTGCTGAAAAGGGCAGCATGGGCGTGCTTAGCACGTGGTTTGGTAGAAATCCACATGTGCGCTCTGCCAAAAGCAGCATGTGCATGCTTAGCTTGCGGTTTGGCAGAAAACAACGTGCGCGTCAACCGAAAGATGCATGTGCATGCTTAACATGCGGTTTGGCACAAATTGATGCGCGTGTGCTGAAAAGAGCAGCATGGGCGTGCTTAGCACGTGGTTTGGTAGAAATCCACATGTGCGCTCTGCCAAAAGCAGCATGTGCACGCATAACTTGTGGTTTGGCAGAAAACAACGTGCGCGTCTACCAAAAGATGAGTGTGCATGCTTAACAAGTGGTTTACAACAAATCTATGCGCGTGTGTTGAAAAGAGCAGCATGAGGGTGCTTGGCATGTGGTTTGGTAGAAATGCAGGTGCGCGCTCTGTCAAAAGCAGCATGTGCATGCTTAGCCTGTGGTTTGGCACAAAACAACGTGCGCGTCTACGGAAAGATGCATGTGCATGCTTAACAAGTGGTTTGGCACAAATCCATGCGCGCGTGTTGAAAAGAGCCGCATGAGGGTGCTTGGCACATGGTTTGGTAGAAATGCACGTGCGCGCTCTGTCAAAAGCAGCATGTGCATGCTTAGCCTGTGGTTTGGCACAAAACAACGTGCGCGTCTACGGAAAGATGCATGTGCATGCTTAACAAGTGGTTTGGCACAAATCCATGCGCGCGTGTTGAAAAGAGCCGCATGAGGGGGCTTGGCACATGGTTTGGTAGAAATGCACGTGCGCGCTCTGTCAAAAGCAGCATGTGCATGCTTAGCTTGCGGTTTGGCAGAAAACAACGTGAGCGTCTACCGAAAGATGCATGTGCATGCTTAACAAGTGGTTTGGTACAAATTGATGCGCGTCTGCTGAAAAGAGCAGCATGGGCGTGTTTGGCACGTCGTTTGGTAGAAATCCACATGCGCGCTCTGCCAAAAGCAGCATGTGCATGCATAACTTGTGGTTTGGCAGAAAACAACGTGCGCGTCTACCAAAAGATGAGTGTGCATGCTTAACAAGTGGTTTACAACAAATCTATGCGCGTGTGTTGAAAAGAGCAGCATGAGGGTGCTTGGCATGTGGTTTGGTAGAAATGCAGGTGCGCGCTCTGTCAAAAGCAGCATGTGCATGCTTAGCCTGTGGTTTGGCACAAAACAACGTGCGCGTCTACGGAAAGATGCATGTGCATGCTTAACAAGTGGTTTGGCACAAATCCATGCGCGCGTGTTGAAAAGAGCCGCATGAGGGTGCTTGGCACATGGTTTGGTAGAAATGCACGTGCGCGCTCTGTCAAAAGCAGCATGTGTATGCTTAGCTTGCGGTTTGGCAGAAAACAACGTGAGCGTCTACCGAAAGATGCATATGCATGCTTAACAAGTGGTTTGGCACAAATTGATGCGCGTGTGCTGAAAAGAGCAGCATGGGCGTGTTTGGCACGTCGTTTGGCAGAAATCCACGTGCACGCTCTCCCAAAAGCAGCATATGCATGCTTAACTTGTGGTTCGGCAGAAAACAACGTGCCCTTCTACGGAAAGATGCATGTGCATGCTTAACAAGTGGTTTGGCACAAATCCATGCGCGCGTGTTGAAAAGAGCAGCATGAGGGTGCTTGGCACATGGTTTGGTAGAAATGCACGTGCGCGCTCTGTCAAAAGCAGCATGTGCATGCTTAGCTTGTGGTTTGGCAGAAACAACGTGCGCGTCTACCGAAAGATGCATGTGCATGCTTATCAAGTGGTTTGGCACAAATTGATGCGCGTGTGCTGAAAAGAGCAGCATGGGCGTGCTTAGCACGTGGTTTGGTAGAAATCCACATGTGCGCTCTGCCAAATGCAGCATGTGCATGCTTAGCTTGTGGTTTGGCAGAAAACAACGTGCGCGTCTACCGAAAGATGCATGTGCATGCTTAACAAGCGGTTTGGCACAAATTGATGCGCGTGTGCTGAAAAGAGCAGCATGGGCGTGCTTAGCACATGGTTGGGTAGAAACACACAGGCGCGCTCTGCCAAAAGCAGCACGTGCATGCATAACTTGTGGTTTGGCAGAAAACAATGTGCGAGTCAACCAAAAGATGCATGTGCATGCTTAACAAGTGGTTTGGCACAAATTGATGCGCGTGTGCTGAAAAGAGCAGCATGGGCGTGTTTAGCACGTCGTTTGGAAGAAATCCACGTGCGCGCTCTGCCAAAAGAAGCATGTGCATGCATAACTTGTGGTTTGGCAGAAAACAACGTGCGCGTCTACCAAAAGATCAGTGTGAATGCTTAACAAGTGGTTTACAACAAATGGATGCGCGCGTGTTGAAAAGAGCCGCATGAGGGTGCTTGGCACATGGTTTGGTAGAAATGCACGTGCGCGCTCTGTCAAAAGCAGCATGTGCATGCTTAGCTTGCGGTTTGGCAGAAAACAACGTGAGCGTCTACCGAAAGATGCATGTGCATGCTTAACAAGTGGTTTGGCACAAATTGATGCGCGTGTGCTGAAAAGAGCAGCATGGGCGTGTTTGGCACGTCGTTTGGCAGAAATCCACGTGCGCGCTCTCCCAAAAGCAGCATATGCATGCTTAACTTGTGGTTCGGCAGAAAACAACGTGCCCTTCTACGGAAAGATGCATGTGCATGCTTAACAAGGGGTATGGCACAAATCCATGCGCGCGTGTTGAAAAGAGCAGCATGGGCGTGCTTAGCACATGGTTGGGTAGAAACACACAGGCGCGCTCTGCCAAAAGCAGCACGTGCATGCATAACTTGTGGTTTGGCAGAAAACAATGTGCGAGTCAACCAAAAGATGCATGTGCATGCTTAACAAGTGGTTTGGCACAAATTGATGCGCGTGTGCTGAAAAGAGCAGCATGGGCGTGTTTGGCACGTCGTTTGGCAGAAATCCACGTGCGCGTTCTCCCAAAAGCAGCATGTGTATGCATAACTTGTGGTTTGGCAGAAAACGACGTGCCCTTCTACGGAAAGATGCATGTGCATGCTTAAGAAGTGGTTTGGCACAAATCCATGCGCGTGTGTTGAAAAGAGCAGCATGAGGGTGCTTGGCACGTGGTTTGCTAGAAATGCACGTGCGCGCTCTGTCAAAAGCAGCATGTGCATGCTTAGCTTGTGGTTTGGCAGAAAACAACGTGCGCCTCTACCGAAAGATGCATGTGCATGCTTAACAAGTGGTTTGGCACAAATCGATGCGCGTGTGCTGAAAAGAGCAGCATGGGCGTGCTTAGCACGTGGTTTGGTAGAAATCCACATGCGCGCTCTGCCAAAAGCAGCATGTGCATGCATAACTTGTGGTTTGGCAGTAAACAACGTGAGCGTCTACCAAAAGATGAGTGTGCATGCTTAACAAGTGGTTTACAACAAATTGATGCGCGTGTGCTGAAAAGAGCAGCATGGGCGTGCTTAGCACGTGGTTTGGTAGAAATCCACATGTGCGCTCTGCCAAAAGCAGCATGTTCATGCTTAGCTTGTGGTTTGGCAGAAAACAACGTGCGCGTCTACCGAAAGATGCATGTGCATGCTTAACAAGCGGTTTGGCGCAAATTGATGCGCGTGTGCTGAAAAGAGCAGCATGGGCGTGCTGAGCACATGGTTGGGTAGAAACACACAGGCGCGCTCTGCCAAAAGCAGCATGTGCATGCTTAGCTTGTGGTTTGGCAGAAAACAACGTGCGCGTCTACCGAAAGATGCATGTGCATGCTTAACAAGTGGTTTGGCACAAATCGATGCGCGTGTGCTGAAAAGAGCAGCATGGGCGTGCTTAGCACTTGGTTTGGTAGAACTCCACATGCGCGCTCTGCCAAAAGAAGCATGTGCATGCATAACTTGTGGTTTGGCAGAAAACAACGTGCGCGTCTACCAAAAGATCAGTGTGAATGCTTAACAAGAGGTTTACAACAAATGGATGCGCGTGTGTTGAAAAGAGTAGCATGAGGGTGCTTGGCATGTGGTTTGGTAGAAATGCACGTCCGCGCTCTGTCAAAAGCAGCATGTGCATGCTTAGCTTGTGGTTTGGCAGAAAACAACGTGCGCGTCTACCGAAAGATGCATGTGCATGCTTATCAAGTGGTCTGGCACAAATCCATGCGCGCGTGTTGAAAAGAGCAGCATGAGGGTGCTTGGCACATGGTTTGGTAGAAATACACGTGCGCGCTCTGTCAAAAGCAGCATGTGCATGCGTAGCTTGCGGTTTGGCAGAAAACAACGTGCGCGTCTACCGAAAGATGCATGTGCATGCTTATCAAGTGGTTTGGCACAAACTGATGCGCGTGTGCTGAAAAGAGCAGCATGGGCGTGTTTGCCACGTCGTTTGGCAGAAATCCACGTGCGCGCTCTCCGAAAAGCAGCATGTGCATGCTTAACTTGCGGTTCGGCAGAAAACAACGTGCCCTTCTACGGAAAGATGCATGTGCATGCTTAACAAGTGGTTTGGCACAAATCCATGCGCGCGTGTTGAAAAGAGCAGCATGAGGGTGCTTGGCACATGGTTTGGTAGAAATGCACGTGCGCGCTCTGTCAAAAGCAGCATGTGCATGCTTAGCTTGCGGTTTGGCAGAAACAACGTACGCGTCTACCGAAAGATGCATGTGCATGCTTATCAAGTGGTTTGGCACAAATTGATGCGCGTGTGCTGAAAAGGGCAGCATGGGCGTGCTTAGCACGTGGTTTGGTAGAAATCCACATGTGCGCTCTGCCAAAAGCAGCATGTGCATGCTTAGCTTGTGGTTTGGCAGAAAACAACGTGCGCGTCAACCGAAAGATGCATGTGCATGCTTAACATGCGGTTTGGCACAAATTGATGCGCGTGTGCTGAAAAGAGCAGCATGGGCGTGCTTAGCACGTGGTTTGGTAGAAATTCACATGTGCGCTCTGCCAAAAGCAGCATGTGCACGCATAACTTGTGGTTTGGCAGAAAACAACGTGCGCGTCTACCAAAAGATGAGTGTGCATGCTTAACAAGTGGTTTACAACAAATCGATGCGCGTGTGTTGAAAAGAGCAGCATGAGGGTGCTTGGCATGTGGTTTGGTAGAAATGCACGTGCGCGCTCTGTCAAAAGCAGCATGTGCATGCTTAGCTTGTGGTTTGGCAGAAAACAACGTGCGCGTCTACCGAAAGATGCATGTGCATGCTTAACAAGCGGTTTGGCGCAAATTGATGCGCGTGTGCTGAAAAGAGCAGCATGGGCGTGCTGAGCACATGGTTGGGTAGAAACACACAGGCGCGCTCTGCCAAAAGCAGCATGTGCATGCTTAGCTTGTGGTTTGGCAGAAAACAACGTGCGCGTCTACCGAAAGATGCATGTGCATGCTTAACAAGTGGTTTGGCACAAATCGATGCGCGTGTGCTGAAAAGAGCAGCATGGGCGTGCTTAGCACTTGGTTTGGTAGAACTCCACATGCGCGCTCTGCCAAAAGAAGCATGTGCATGCATAACTTGTGGTTTGGCAGAAAACAACGTGCGCGTCTACCAAAAGATCAGTGTGAATGCTTAACAAGTGGTTTACAACAAATGGATGCACGTGTGTTGAAAAGAGTAGCATGAGGGTGCTTGGCATGTGGTTTGGTAGAAATGCGCGTCCGCGCTCTGTCAAAAGCAGCATGTGCATGCTTAGCTTGTGGTTTGGCAGAAAACAACGTGCGCGTCTACCGAAAGATGCATGTGCATGCTTATCAAGTGGTTTGGCACAAATCCATGCGCGCGTGTTGAAAAGAGCAGCATGAGGGTGCTTGGCACATGGTTTGGTAGAAATACACGTGCGCGCTCTGTCAAAAGCAGCATGTGCATGCGTAGCTTGCGGTTTGGCAGAAAACAACGTGCGCGTCTACCGAAAGATGCATGTGCATGCTTATCAAGTGGTTTGGCACAAACTGATGCGCGTGTGCTGAAAAGAGCAGCATGGGCGTGTTTGCCACGTCGTTTGGCAGAAATCCACGAGCGCGCTCTCCGAAAAGCAGCATGTGCAAGCTTAACTTGCGGTTCGGCAGAAAACAACGTGCCCTTCTACGGAAAGATGCATGTGCATGCTTAACAAGTGGTTTGGCACAAATCCATGCGCGCGCGTTGAAAAGAGCAGCATGAGGGTGCTTGGCACATGGTTTGGTAGAAATGCACGTGCGCGCTCTGTCAAAAGCAGCATGTGCATGCTTAGCTTGCGGTTTGGCAGAAACAACGTACGCGTCTACCGAAAGATGCATGTGCATGCTTATCAAGTGGTTTGGCACAAATTGATGCCCGTGTGCTGAAAAGGGCAGCATGGGCGTGCTTAGCACGTGGTTTGGTAGAAATCCACATGTGCGCTCTGCCAAAAGCAGCATGTGCATGCTTAGCTTGCGGTTTGGCAGAAAACAACGTGCGCGTCAACCGAAAGATGCATGTGCATGCTTAACATGCGGTTTGGCACAAATTGATGCGCGTGTGCTGAAAAGAGCAGCATGGGCGTACCTTAGCACGTGGTTTGGTAGAAATCCACATGTGCGCTCTGCCAAAAGCAGCATGTGCACGCATAACTTGTGGTTTGGCAGAAAACAACGTGCGCGTCTACCAAAAGATGAGTGTGCATGCTTAACAAGTGGTTTACAACAAATCTATGCGCGTGTGTTGAAAAGAGCAGCATGAGGGTGCTTGGCATGTGGTTTGGTAGAAATGCAGGTGCGCGCTCTGTCAAAAGCAGCATGTGCATGCTTAGCCTGTGGTTTGGCACAAAACAACGTGCGCGTCTACGGAAAGATGCATGTGCATGCTTAACAAGTGGTTTGGCACAAATCCATGCGCGCGTGTTGAAAAGAGCCGCATGAGGGTGCTTGGCACATGGTTTGGTAGAAATGCACGTGCGCGCTCTGTCAAAAGCAGCATGTGCATGCTTAGCCTGTGGTTTGGCACAAAACAACGTGCGCGTCTACGGAAAGATGCATGTGCATGCTTAACAAGTGGTTTGGCACAAATCCATGCGCGCGTGTTGAAAAGAGCCGCATGAGGGGGCTTGGCACATGGTTTGGTAGAAATGCACGTGCGCGCTCTGTCAAAAGCAGCATGTGCATGCTTAGCTTGCGGTTTGGCAGAAAACAACGTGAGCGTCTACCGAAAGATGCATGTGCATGCTTAACAAGTGGTTTGGTACAAATTGATGCGCGTCTGCTGAAAAGAGCAGCATGGGCGTGTTTGGCACGTCGTTTGGTAGAAATCCACATGCGCGCTCTGCCAAAAGCAGCATGTGCATGCATAACTTGTGGTTTGGCAGAAAACAACGTGCGCGTCTACCAAAAGATGAGTGTGCATGCTTAACAAGTGGTTTACAACAAATCTATGCGCGTGTGTTGAAAAGAGCAGCATGAGGGTGCTTGGCATGTGGTTTGGTAGAAATGCAGGTGCGCGCTCTGTCAAAAGCAGCATGTGCATGCTTAGCCTGTGGTTTGGCACAAAACAACGTGCGCGTCTACGGAAAGATGCATGTGCATGCTTAACAGGTGGTTTGGCACAAATCCATGCGCGCGTGTTGAAAAGATCCGCATGAGGGTGCTTGGCACATGGTTTGGTAGAAATGCACGTGCGCGCTCTGTCAAAAGCAGCATGTGTATGCTTAGCTTGCGGTTTGGCAGAAAACAACGTGAGCGTCTACCGAAAGATGCATATGCATGCTTAACAAGTGGTTTGGCACAAATTGATGCGCGTGTGCTGAAAAGAGCAGCATGGGCGTGTTTGGCACGTCGTTTGGCAGAAATCCACGTGCACGCTCTCCCAAAAGCAGCATATGCATGCTTAACTTGTGGTTCGGCAGAAAACAACGTGCCCTTCTACGGAAAGATGCATGTGCATGCTTAACAAGTGGTTTGGCACAAATCCATGCGCGCGTGTTGAAAAGAGCAGCATGAGGGTGCTTGGCACATGGTTTGGTAGAAATGCACGTGCGCGCTCTGTCAAAAGCAGCATGTGCATGCTTAGCTTGTGGTTTGGCAGAAACAACGTGCGCGTCTACCGAAAGATGCATGTGCATGCTTATCAAGTGGTTTGGCACAAATTGATGCGCGTGTGCTGAAAAGAGCAGCATGGGCGTGCTTAGCACGTGGTTTGGTAGAAATCCACATGTGCGCTCTGCCAAAAGCAGCATGTGCATGCTTAGCTTGTGGTTTGGCAGAAAACAACGTGCGCGTCTACCGAAAGATGCATGTGCATGCTTAACAAGCGGTTTGGCACAAATTGATGCGCGTGTGCTGAAAAGAGCAGCATGGGCGTGCTTAGCACATGGTTGGGTAGAAACACACAGGCGCGCTCTGCCAAAAGCAGCACGTGCATGCATAACTTGTGGTTTGGCAGAAAACAATGTGCGAGTCAACCAAAAGATGCATGTGCATGCTTAACAAGTGGTTTGGCACAAATTGATGCGCGTGTGCTGAAAAGAGCAGCATGGGCGTGTTTAGCACGTCGTTTGGAAGAAATCCACGTGCGCGCTCTGCCAAAAGAAGCATGTGCATGCATAACTTGTGGTTTGGCAGAAAACAACGTGCGCGTCTACCAAAAGATCAGTGTGAATGCTTAACAAGTGGTTTACAACAAATGGATGCGCGCGTGTTGAAAAGAGCCGCATGAGGGTGCTTGGCACATGGTTTGGTAGAAATGCACGTGCGCGCTCTGTCAAAAGCAGCATGTGCATGCTTAGCTTGCGGTTTGGCAGAAAACAACGTGAGCGTCTACCGAAAGATGCATGTGCATGCTTAACAAGTGGTTTGGCACAAATTGATGCGCGTGTGCTGAAAAGAGCAGCATGGGCGTGTTTGGCACGTCGTTTGGCAGAAATCCACGTGCGCGCTCTCCCAAAAGCAGCATATGCATGCTTAACTTGTGGTTCGGCAGAAAACAACGTGCCCTTCTACGGAAAGATGCATGTGCATGCTTAACAAGGGGTATGGCACAAATCCATGCGCGCGTGTTGAAAAGAGCAGCATGGGCGTGCTTAGCACATGGTTGGGTAGAAACACACAGGCGCGCTCTGCCAAAAGCAGCACGTGCATGCATAACTTGTGGTTTGGCAGAAAACAATGTGCGAGTCAACCAAAAGATGCATGTGCATGCTTAACAAGTGGTTTGGCACAAATTGATGCGCGTGTGCTGAAAAGAGCAGCATGGGCGTGTTTGGCACGTCGTTTGGCAGAAATCCACGTGCGCGTTCTCCCAAAAGCAGCATGTGTATGCATAACTTGTGGTTTGGCAGAAAACGACGTGCCCTTCTACGGAAAGATGCATGTGCATGCTTAAGAAGTGGTTTGGCACAAATCCATGCGCGTGTGTTGAAAAGAGCAGCATGAGGGTGCTTGGCACGTGGTTTGGTAGAAATGCACGTGCGCGCTCTGTCAAAAGCAGCATGTGCATGCTTAGCTTGTGGTTTGGCAGAAAACAACGTGCGCCTCTACCGAAAGATGCATGTGCATGCTTAACAAGTGGTTTGGCACAAATCGATGCGCGTGTGCTGAAAAGAGCAGCATGGGCGTGCTTAGCACGTGGTTTGGTAGAAATCCACATGCGCGCTCTGCCAAAAGCAGCATGTGCATGCATAACTTGTGGTTTGGCAGTAAACAACGTGAGCGTCTACCAAAAGATGAGTGTGCATGCTTAACAAGTGGTTTACAACAAATCTATGCGCGTGTGTTGAAAAGAGCAGCATGGGCGTACTTAGCACGTGGTTTGGTAGAAATCCACATGTGCGCTCTGCCAAAAGCAGCATGTGCATGCTTAGCTTGTGGTTTGCCAGAAAACAACGCGCGCGTCAACCCAAAGGTGCATGTGCATGCTTAGCATGCGGTTTGGCACAAATTGATGCGCGTGGGCTGAAAAGAGCAGCATGGGCTTGCTTAGCACGTGGTTGGGTAGAAACACACAGGCGCGCTCTGCCAAAAGCAGCACGTGCATGCGTAACTTGTGGTTTGGTAGAAAACAATGTGAGAGTAAACCAAAAGATGCATGTGCATGCTTAACAATTGGTTTACCACAAATCGATGCGCGTGTGCAGAAATGAGCAGCATGGGCGTGCTTAGCACGTGGTTTGGTAGAAATCCACATGCGCGCTCTGCCAAAAGCAGCATGTGCACGCATAACTTGTGGTTTGGCAGAAAACAACGTGCGCGTCTACCAAAAGATGAGTGTGCATGGTTAACAAGTGGTTTACAACAAATCGATGCGCGTGTGTTGAAAAGAGCAGCATGAGGGTGCTTGGCATGTGGTTTGGTAGAAATGCAGGTGCGCGCTCTGTCAAAAGCAGCATGTGAATGCTTAGCCTGTGGTTTGGCACAAAACAACGTGCGCGTCTACGGAAAGATGCATGTGCATGCTTAACAAGTGGTTTGGCACAAATCCATGCGCGCGTGTTGAAAAGAGCCGCATGAGGGTGCTTGGGACATGGTTTGGTAGAAATGCACGTGCGCGCTCTGTCAAAAGCAGCATGTGCATGCTTAGCTTGCGGTTTGGGAGAAAACAACGTGAGCGTCTACCGAAAGATGCATGTGCATGCTTAACAAGTGGTTTGGCACAAATTGATGCGCGTGTGCTGAAAAGAGCAGCATGGGCGTGTTTGGCACGTCGTTTGGCAGAAATCCACGTGCGCGCTCTCCCAAAAGCAGCATATGCATGCTTAACTTGTGGTTCGGCAGAAAACAACGTGCCCTTCAACGGAAAGATGCATGTGCATGCTTAGCAAGGGGTTTGGCACAAATCCACTCGCGCGTGTTGAAAAGAGCAGCATGAGGGTGCTTGGCACATGGTTTGGTAGAAATGCACGTGCGCGCTCTGTCAAAAGCAGCATGTGCATGCTTAGCTTGTGGTTTGGCAGAAACAACGTGCGCGTCTACCGAAAGATGCATGTGCATGCTTATCAAGTGGTTTGGCACAAATTGATGCGCGTGTGCTGAAAAGAGCAGCATGGGCGTGCTTAGCACGTGGTTTGGTAGAAATCCACATGTGCGCTCTGCCAAAAGCAGCATGTTCATGCTTAGCTTGTGGTTTGGCAGAAAACAACGTGCGCGTCTACCGAAAGATGCATGTGCATGCTTAACAAGCGGTTTGGCGCAAATTGATGCGCGTGTGCTGAAAAGAGCAGCGTGGGCGTGCTGAGCACATGGTTGGGTAGAAACACACAGGCGCGCTCTGCCAAAAGCAGCATGTGCATGCTTAGCTTGTGGTTTGGCAGAAAACAACGTGCGCGTCTACCGAAAGATGCATGTGCATGCTTAACAAGTGGTTTGGCACAAATCGATGCGCGTGTGCTGAAAAGAGCAGCATGGGCGTGCTTAGCACTTGGTTTGGTAGAACTCCACATGCGCGCTCTGCCAAAAGAAGCATGTGCATGCATAACTTGTGGTTTGGCAGAAAACAACGTGCGCGTCTACCAAAAGATCAGTGTGAATGCTTAACAAGTGGTTTACAACAAATGGATGCGCGTGTGTTGAAAAGAGTAGCATGAGGGTGCTTGGCATGTGGTTTGGTAGAAATGCACGTCCGCGCTCTGTCAAAAGCAGCATGTGCATGCTTAGCTTGTGGTTTGGCAGAAAACAACGTGCGCGTCTACCCAAAGATGCATGTGCATGCTTATCAAGTGGTTTGGCACAAATCCATGCGCGCGTGTTGAAAAGAGCAGCATGAGGGTGCTTGGCACATGGTTTGGTAGAAATACACGTGCGCGCTCTGTCAAAAGCAGCATGTGCATGCGTAGCTTGCGGTTTGGCAGAAAACAACGTGCGCGTCTACCGAAAGATGCATGTGCATGCTTATCAAGTGGTTTGGCACAAACTGATGCGCGTGTGCTGAAAAGAGCAGCATGGGCGTGTTTGCCACGTCGTTTGGCAGAAATCCACGTGCGCGCTCTCCGAAAAGCAGCATGTGCATGCTTAACTTGCGGTTCGGCAGAAAACAACGTGCCCTTCTACGGAAAGATGCATGTGCATGCTTAACTAGTGGTTTGGCACAAATCCATGCGCGCGTGTTGAAAAGAGCAGCATGAGGGTGCTTGGCACATGGTTTGGTAGAAATGCACGTGCGCGCTCTGTCAAAAGCAGCATGTGCATGCTTAGCTTGCGGTTTGGCAGAAACAACGTACGCGTCTACCGAAAGATGCATGTGCATGCTTATCAAGTGGTTTGGCACAAATTGATGCGCGTGTGCTGAAAAGGGCAGCATGGGCGTGCTTAGCACGTGGTTTGGTAGAAATCCACATGTGCGCTCTGCCAAAAGCAGCATGTGCATGCTTAGCTTGTGGTTTGGCAGAAAACAACCTGCACGTCAACCGAAAGATGCATGTGCATGCTTAACATGCGGTTTGGCACAAATTGATGCGCGTGTGCTGAAAAGAGCAGCATGGGCGTGCTTAGCACGTGGTTTGGTAGAAATCCACATGTGCGCTCTGCCAAAAGCAGCATGTGCACGCATAACTTGTGGTTTGGCAGAAAACAACGTGCGCGTCTACCAAAAGATGAGTGTGCATGCTTAACAAGTGGTTTACAACAAATCGATGCGCGTGTGTTGAAAAGAGCAGCATGAGGGTGCTTGGCATGTGGTTTGGTAGAAATGCAGGTGCGCGCTCTGTCAAAAGCAGCATGTGCATGCTTAGCCTGTGGTTTGGCACAAAACAACGTGCGCGTCTACGGAAAGATGCATGTGCATGCTTAACAAGTGGTTTGGCACAAATCCATGCGCGCGTGTTGAAAAGAGCCGCATGAGGGGGCTTGGCACATGGTTTGGTAGAAATGCACGTGCGCGCTCTGTCAAAAGCAGCATGTGCATGCTTAGCTTGCGGTTTGGCAGAAAACAACGTGAGCGTCTACCGAAAGATGCATGTGCATGCTTAACAAGTGGTTTGGCACAAATTGATGCGCGTCTGCTGAAAAGAGCAGCATGGGCGTGTTTGGCACGTCGTTTGGTAGAAATCCACATGCGCGCTCTGCCAAAAGCAGCATGTGCATGCATAACTTGTGGTTTGGCAGAAAACAACGTGCGCGTCTACCAAAAGATGAGTGTGCATGCTTAACAAGTGGTTTACAACAAATCTATGCGCGTGTGTTGAAAAGAGCAGCATGAGGGTGCTTGGCATGTGGTTTGGTAGAAATGCAGGTGCGCGCTCTGTCAAAAGCAGCATGTGCATGCTTAGCTTGCGGTTTGGCAGAAAACAACGTGCGCGTCTACCGAAAGATGCATGTGCATGCTTATCAAGTGGTTTGGCAAAAACTGATGCGCGTGTGCTGAAAAGATCAGCATGGGCGTGTTTGCCACGTCGTTTGGCAGAAATCCACGTGCGCGCTCTCCGAAAAGCAGCATGTGCATGCTTAACTTGTGGTTCGGCAGAAAACAACGTGCCCTTCTACGGAAAGATGCATGTGCATGCTTAACAAGTGGTTTGGCACAAATCCATGCGCGCGTGTTGAAAAGAGCAGCATGAGGGTGCTTGGCACATGGTTTGGTAGAAATGCACGTGCGCGCTCTGTCAAAAGCAGCATGTGCATGCTTAGCTTGCGGTTTGGCAGAAACAACGTACGCGTCTACCGAAAGATGCATGTGCATGCTTATCAAGTGGTTTGGCACAAATTGATGCGCGTGTGCTGAAAAGAGCAGCATGGGCTTGCTTAGCACGTGGTTGGGTAGAAACACACAGGCGCGCTCTGCCAAAAGCAGCACGTGCATGCGTAACTTGTGGTTTGGTAGAAAACAATGTGAGAGTAAACCAAAAGATGCATGTGCATGCTTAACAAGTGGTTTACCACAAATCGATGCGCGTGTGCAGAAATGAGCAGCATGGGCGTGCTTAGCACGTGGTTTGGTAGAAATCCACATGCGCGCTCTGCCAAAAGCAGCATGTGCACGCATAACTTGTGGTTTGGCAGAAAACAACGTGCGCGTCTACCAAAAGATGAGTGTGCATGGTTAACAAGTGGTTTACAACAAATCGATGCGCGTGTGTTGAAAAGAGCAGCATGAGGGTGCTCGGCATGTGGTTTGGTAGAAATGCAGGTGCGCGCTCTGTCAAAAGCAGCATGTGAATGCTTAGCCTGTGGTTTGGCACAAAACAACGTGCGCGTCTACGGAAAGATGCATGTGCATGCTTAACAAGTGGTTTGGCACAAATCCATGCGCGCGTGTTGAAAAGAGCCGCATGAGGGTGCTTGGGACATGGTTTGGTAGAAATGCACGTGCGCGCTCTGTCAAAAGCAGCATGTGCATGCTTAACTTGCGGTTTGGGAGAAAACAACGTGAGCGTCTACCGAAAGATGCATGTGCATGCTTAACAAGTGGTTTGGCACAAATTGATGCGCGTGTGCTGAAAAGAGCAGCATGGGCGTGTTTGGCACGTAGTTTGGCAGAAATCCACGTGCGCGCTCTCCCAAAAGCAGCATATGCATGCTTAACTTGTGGTTCGGCAGAAAACAACGTGCCCTTCTACGGAAAGATGCATGTGCATGCTTAGCAAGGGGTTTGGCACAAATCCACGCGCGCGTGTTGAAAAGAGCAGCATGAGGGTGCTTGGCACATGGTTTGGTAGAAATGCACGTGCGCGCTCTGTCAAAAGCAGCATGTGCATGCTTAGCTTGTGGTTTGGCAGAAACAACGTGCGCGTCTACCGAAAGATGCATGTGCATGCTTATCAAGTGGTTTGGCACAAATTGATGCGCGTGTGCTGAAAAGAGCAGCATGGGCGTGCTTAGCACGTGGTTTGGTAGAAATCCACATGTGCGCTCTGCCAAAAGCAGCATGTTCATGCTTAGCTTGTGGTTTGGCAGAAAACAACGTGCGCGTCTACCGAAAGATGCATGTGCATGCTTAACAAGCGGTTTGGCGCAAATTGATGCGCGTGTGCTGAAAAGAGCAGCATGGGCGTGCTGAGCACATGGTTGGGTAGAAACACACAGGCGCGCTCTGCCAAAAGCAGCATGTGCATGCTTAGCTTGTGGTTTGGCAGAAAACAACGTGCGCGTCTACCGAAAGATGCATGTGCATGCTTAACAAGTGGTTTGGCACAAATCGATGCGCGTGTGCTGAAAAGAGCAGCATGGGCGTGCTTAGCACTTGGTTTGGTAGAACTCCACATGCGCGCTCTGCCAAAAGAAGCATGTGCATGCATAACTTGTGGTTTGGCAGAAAACAACGTGCGCGTCTACCAAAAGATCAGTGTGAATGCTTAACAAGTGGTTTACAACAAATGGATGCGCGTGTGTTGAAAAGAGTAGCATGAGGGTGCTTGGCATGTGGTTTGGTAGAAATGCACGTCCGCGCTCTGTCAAAAGCAGCATGTGCATGCTTAGCTTGTGGTTTGGCAGAAAACAACGTGCGCGTCTACCGAAAGATGCATGTGCATGCTTATCAAGTGGTTTGGCACAAATCCATGCGCGCGTGTTGAAAAGAGCAGCATGAGGGTGCTTGGCACATGGTTTGGTAGAAATACACGTGCGCGCTCTGTCAAAAGCAGCATGTGCATGCGTAGCTTGCGGTTTGGCAGAAAACAACGTGCGCGTCTACCGAAAGATGCATGTGCATGCTTATCAAGTGGTTTGGCACAAACTGATGCGCGTGTGCTGAAAAGAGCAGCATGGGCGTGTTTGCCACGTCGTTTTGCAGAAATCCACGTGCGCGCTCTCCGAAAAGCAGCATGTGCATGCTTAACTTGCGGTTCGGCAGAAAACAACGTGCCCTTCTACGGAAAGATGCATGTGCATGCTTAACAAGTGGTTTGGCACAAATCCATGCGCGCGTGTTGAAAAGAGCCGCATGAGGGTGCTTGGTACATGGTTTGGTAGAAATGCACGTGCGCGCTCTGTCAAAAGCAGCATGTGCATGCTTAGCTTGCGGTTTGGCAGAAACAACGTACGCGTCTACCGAAAGATGGATGTGCATGCTTATCAAGTGGTTTGGCACAAATTGATGCGCGTGTGCTGAAAAGGGCAGCATGGGCGTGCTTAGCACGTGGTTTGGTAGAAATCCACATGTGCGCTCTGCCAAAAGCAGCATGTGCATGCTTAGCTTGTGGTTTGGCAGAAAACAACGTGCGCGTCAACCGAAAGATGCATGTGCATGCTTAACATGCGGTTTGGCTCAAATTGATGCGCGTGTGCTGAAAAGAGCAGCATGGGCGTGCTTAGCACGTGGTTTGGTAGAAATCCACATGTGCGCTCTGCCAAAAGCAGCATGTGCACGCATAACTTGTGGTTTGGCAGAAAACAACGTGCGCGTCTACCAAAAGATGAGTGTGCATGCTTAACAAGTGGTTTACAACAAATCGATGCGCGTGTGTTGAAAAGAGCAGCATGAGGGTGCTTGGCATGTGGTTTGGTAGAAATGCAGGTGCGCGCTCTGTCAAAAGCAGCATGTGCATGCTTAGCCTGTGGTTTGGCACAAAACAACGTGCGCGTCTACGGAAAGATGCATGTGCATGCTTAACAAGTGGTTTGGCACAAATCCATGCGCGCGTGTTGAAAAGAGCCGCATGAGGGGGCTTGGCACATGGTTTGGTAGAAATGCACGTGCGCGCTCTGTCAAAAGCAGCATGTGCATGCTTAGCTTGCGGTTTGGCAGAAAACAACGTGAGCGTCTACCGAAAGATGCATGTGCATGCTTAACAAGTGGTTTGGCACAAATTGATGCGCGTCTGCTGAAAAGAGCAGCATGGGCGTGTTTGGCACGTCGTTTGGTAGAAATCCACATGCGCGCTCTGCCAAAAGCAGCATGTGCATGCATAACTTGTGGTTTGGCAGAAAACAACGTGCGCGTCTACCAAAAGATGAGTGTGCATGCTTAACAAGTGGTTTACAACAAATCTATGCGCGTGTGTTGAAAAGAGCAGCATGAGGGTGCTTGGCATGTGGTTTGGTAGAAATGCAGGTGCGCGCTCTGTCAAAAGCAGCATGTGCATGCTTAGCTTGCGGTTTGGCAGAAAACAACGTGCGCGTCTACCGAAAGATGCATGTGCATGCTTATCAAGTGGTTTGGCAAAAACTGATGCGCGTGTGCTGAAAAGATCAGCATGGGCGTGTTTGCCACGTCGTTTGGCAGAAATCCACGTGCGCGCTCTCCGAAAAGCAGCATGTGCATGCTTAACTTGTGGTTCGGCAGAAAACAACGTGCCCTTCTACGGAAAGATGCATGTGCATGCTTAACAAGTGGTTTGGCACAAATCCATGCGCGCGTGTTGAAAAGAGCAGCATGAGGGTGCTTGGCACATGGTTTGGTAGAAATGCACGTGCGCGCTCTGTCAAAAGCAGCATGTGCATGCTTAGCTTGCGGTTTGGCAGAAACAACGTACGCGTCTACCGAAAGATGCATGTGCATGCTTATCAAGTGGTTTGGCACAAATTGATGCGCGTGTGCTGAAAAGAGCAGCATGGGCTTGCTTAGCACGTGGTTGGGTAGAAACACACAGGCGCGCTCTGCCAAAAGCAGCACGTGCATGCGTAACTTGTGGTTTGGTAGAAAACAATGTGAGAGTAAACCAAAAGATGCATGTGCATGCTTAACAAGTGGTTTACCACAAATCGATGCGCGTGTGCAGAAATGAGCAGCATGGGCGTGCTTAGCACGTGGTTTGGTAGAACTCCACATGCGCGCTCTGCCAAAAGAAGCATGTGCATGCATAACTTGCGGTTTGGCAGAAAACAACGTGCGCGTCTACCAAAAGATCAGTGTGAATGCTTAACAAGTGGTTTACAACAAATGGATGCGCGTGTGTTGAAAAGAGTAGCATGAGGGTGCTTGGCATGTGGTTTGGTAGAAATGCACGTCCGCGCTCTGTCAAAAGCAGCATGTGCATGCTTAGCTTGTGGTTTGGCAGAAAACAACGTGCGCGTCTACCGAAAGATGCATGTGCATGCTTATCAAGTGGTTTGGCACAAATCCATGCGCGCGTGTTGAAAAGAGCAGCATGAGGGTGCTTGGCACATGGTTTGGTAGAAATACACGTGCGCGCTCTGTCAAAAGCAGCATGTGCATGCGTAGCTTGCGGTTTGGCAGAAAACAACGTGCGCGTCTACCGAAAGATGCATGTGCATGCTTATCAAGTGGTTTGGCACAAACTGATGCGCGTGTGCTGAAAAGAGCAGCATGGGCGTGTTTGCCACGTCGTTTGGCAGAAATCCACGTGCGCGCTCTCCGAAAAGCAGCATGTGCATGCTTAACTTGCGGTTCGGCAGAAAACAACGTGCCCTTCTACGGAAAGATGCATGTGCATGCTTAACAAGTGGTTTGGCACAAATCCATGCGCGCGTGTTGAAAAGAGCCGCATGAGGGTGCTTGGCACATGGTTTGGTAGAAATGCACGTGCGCGCTCTGTCAAAAGCAGCATGTGCATGCTTAGCTTGCGGTTTGGCAGAAACAACGTACGCGTCTACCGAAAGATGGATGTGCATGCTTATCAAGTGGTTTGGCACAAATTGATGCGCGTGTGCTGAAAAGGGCAGCATGGGCGTGCTTAGCACGTGGTTTGGTAGAAATCCACATGTGCGCTCTGCCAAAAGCAGCATGTGCATGCTTAGCTTGTGGTTTGGCAGAAAACAACGTGCGCGTCAACCGAAAGATGCATGTGCATGCTTAACATGCGGTTTGGCTCAAATTGATGCGCGTGTGCTGAAAAGAGCAGCATGGGCGTGCTTAGCACGTGGTTTGGTAGAAATCCACATGTGCGCTCTGCCAAAAGCAGCATGTGCACGCATAACTTGTGGTTTGGCAGAAAACAACGTGCGCGTCTACCAAAAGATGAGTGTGCATGCTTAACAAGTGGTTTACAACAAATCGATGCGCGTGTGTTGAAAAGAGCAGCATGAGGGTGCTTGGCATGTGGTTTGGTAGAAATGCAGGTGCGCGCTCTGTCAAAAGCAGCATGTGCATGCTTAGCCTGTGGTTTGGCACAAAACAACGTGCGCGTCTACGGAAAGATGCATGTGCATGCTTAACAAGTGGTTTGGCACAAATCCATGCGCGCGTGTTGAAAAGAGCCGCATGAGGGGGCTTGGCACATGGTTTGGTAGAAATGCACGTGCGCGCTCTGTCAAAAGCAGCATGTGCATGCTTAGCTTGCGGTTTGGCAGAAAACAACGTGAGCGTCTACCGAAAGATGCATGTGCATGCTTAACAAGTGGTTTGGCACAAATTGATGTGCGTCTGCTGAAAAGAGCAGCATGGGCGTGTTTGGCACGTCGTTTGGTAGAAATCCACATGCGCGCTCTGCCAAAAGCAGCATGTGCATGCATAACTTGTGGTTTGGCAGAAAACAACGTGCGCGTCTACCAAAAGATGAGTGTGCATGCTTAACAAGTGGTTTACAACAAATCTATGCGCGTGTGTTGAAAAGAGCAGCATGAGGGTGCTTGGCATGTGGTTTGGTAGAAATGCAGGTGCGCGCTCTGTCAAAAGCAGCATGTGCATGCTTAGCTTGCGGTTTGGCAGAAAACAACGTGCGCGTCTACCGAAAGATGCATGTGCATGCTTATCAAGTGGTTTGGCAAAAACTGATGCGCGTGTGCTGAAAAGATCAGCATGGGCGTGTTTGCCACGTCGTTTGGCAGAAATCCACGTGCGCGCTCTCCGAAAAGCAGCATGTGCATGCTTAACTTGTGGTTCGGCAGAAAACAACGTGCCCTTCTACGGAAAGATGCATGTGCATGCTTAACAAGTGGTTTGGCACAAATCCATGCGCGCGTGTTGAAAAGAGCAGCATGAGGGTGCTTGGCACATGGTTTGGTAGAAATGCACGTGCGCGCTCTGTCAAAAGCAGCATGTGCATGCTTAGCTTGCGGTTTGGCAGAAACAACGTACGCGTCTACCGAAAGATGCATGTGCATGCTTATCAAGTGGTTTGGCACAAATTGATGCGCGTGTGCTGAAAAGAGCAGCATGGGCTTGCTTAGCACGTGGTTGGGTAGAAACACACAGGCGCGCTCTGCCAAAAGCAGCACGTGCATGCGTAACTTGTGGTTTGGTAGAAAACAATGTGAGAGTAAACCAAAAGATGCATGTGCATGCTTAACAAGTGGTTTACCACAAATCGATGCGCGTGTGCAGAAATGAGCAGCATGGGCGTGCTTAGCACGTGGTTTGGTAGAAATCCACATGCGCGCTCTGCCAAAAGCAGCATGTGCACGCATAACTTGTGGTTTGGCAGAAAACAACGTGCGCGTCTACCAAAAGATGAGTGTGCATGGTTAACAAGTGGTTTACAACAAATCGATGCGCGCGTGTTGAAAAGAGCCGCATGAGGGGGCTTGGCACATGGTTTGGTAGAAATGCACGTGCGCGCTCTGTCAAAAGCAGCATGTGCATGCTTAGCTTGCGGTTTGGCAGAAAACAACGTGAGCGTCTACCGAAAGTTGCATGTGCATGCTTAACAAGTGGTTTGGCACAAATTGATGCGCGTCTGCTGAAAAGAGCAGCATGGGCGTGTTTGGCACGTCGTTTGGTAGAAATCCACATGCGCGCTCTGCCAAAAGCAGCATGTGCATGCATAACTTGTGGTTTGGCAGAAAACAACGTGCGCGTCTACCAAAAGATGAGTGTGCATGCTTAACAAGTGGTTTACAACAAATCTATGCGCGTGTGTTGAAAAGTGCAGCATGAGGGTGCTTGGCATGTGGTTTGGTAGAAAAGCAGGTGCGCGCTCTGTCAAAAGCAGCATGTGCATGCTTAGCCTGTGGTTTGGCACAAAACAACGTGCGCGTCTACGGAAAGATGCATGTGCATGCTTAACAAGTGGTTTGGCACAAATCCATGCGCGCGTGTTGAAAAGAGCCGCATGAGGGTGCTTGGCACATGGTTTGGTAGAAATGCACGTGCGCGCTCTGTCAAAAGCAGCATGTGTATGCTTAGCTTGCGGTTTGGCAGAAAACAACGTGAGCGTCTACCGAAAGATGCATATGCATGCTTAACAAGTGGTTTGGCACAAATTGATGCGCGTGTGCTGAAAAGAGCAGCATGGGCGTGTTTGGCACGTCGTTTGGCAGAAATCCACGTGCACGCTCTCCCAAAAGCAGCATATGCATGCTTAACTTGTGGTTCGGCAGAAAACAACGTGCCCTTCTACGGAAAGATGCATGTGCATGCTAAACAAGTGGTTTGGCACAAATCCATGCGCGCGTGTTGAAAAGAGCAGCACGAGGGTGCTTGGCACATGGTTTGGTAGAAATGCACGTGCGCGCTCTGTCAAAAGCAGCATGTGCATGCTTAGCTTGTGGTTTGGCAGAAACAACGTGCGCGTCTACCGAAAGATGCATGTGCATGCTTATCAAGTGGTTTGGCACAAATCCATGCGCGCGTGTTGAAAAGAGCAGCATGAGGATGCTTGGCACATGGTTTGGTAGAAATACACGTGCGCGCTCTGTCAAAAGCAGCATGTGCATGCGTAGCTTGCGGTTTGGCAGAAAACAACGTGCGCGTCTACCGAAAGATGCATGTGCATGCTTATCAAGTGGTTTGGCACAAACTGATGCGCGTGTGCTGAAAAGAGCAGCATGGGCGTGTTTGCCACGTCGTTTGGCAGAAATCCACGTGCGTGCTCTCCGAAAAGCAGCATGTGCATGCTTAACTTGCGGTTCGGCAGAAAACAACGTGCCCTTCTACGGAAAGATGCATGTGCATGCTTAACAAGTGGTTTGGCACAAATCCATGCGCGCGTGTTGAAAAGAGCAGCATGAGGGTGCTTGGCACATGGTTTGGTAGAAATGCACGTGCGCACTCTGTCAAAAGCAGCATGTGCATGCTTAGCTTGCGGTTTGGCAGAAACAACGTACGCGTCTACCGAAAGATGCATGTGCATGCTTATCAAGTGGTTTGGTACAAATTGATGCGCGTGTGCTGAAAAGGGCAGCATGGGCGTGCTTAGCACGTGGTTTGGTAGAAATCCACATGTGCGCTCTGCCAAAAGCAGCATGTGCATGCTTAGCTTGTGGTTTGGCAGAAAACAACGTGCGCGTCAACCGAAAGATGCATGTGCATGCTTAACATGCGGTTTGGCACAAATTGATGCGCGTGTGCTGAAAAGAGCAGCATGGGCGTGCTTAGCACGTGGTTTGGTAGAAATCGACATGTGCGCTCTGCCAAAAGCAGCATGTGCACGCATAACTTGTGGTTTGGCAGAAAACAACGTGCGCGTCTACCAAAAGATGAGTGTGCATGCTTAACAAGTGGTTTACAACAAATCGATGCGCGTGTGTTGAAAACAGCAGCATGAGGGTGCTTGGCATGTGGTTTGGTAGAAATGCAGGTGCGCGCTCTGTCAAAAGCAGCATGTGCATGCTTAGCCTGTGGTTTGGCACAAAACAACGTGCGCGTCTACGGAAAGATGCATGTGCATGCTTAACAAGTGGTTTGGCACAAATCCATGCGCGCGTGTTGAAAAGAGCCGCATGAGGGGGCTTGGCACATGGTTTGGTAGAAATGCACGTGCGCGCTCTGTCAAAAGCAGCATGTGCATGCTTAGCTTGCGGTTTGGCAGAAAACAACGTGAGCGTCTACCGAAAGATGCATGTGCATGCTTAACAAGTGGTTTGGCACAAATTGATGCGCGTCTGCTGAAAAGAGCAGCATGGGCGTGTTTGGCACGTCGTTTGGTAGAAATCCACATGCGCGCTCTGCCAAAAGCAGCATGTGCATGCATAACTTGTGGTTTGGCAGAAAACAACGTGCGCGTCTACCAAAAGATGAGTGTGCATGCTTAACAAGTGGTTTACAACAAATCTATGCGCGTGTGTTGAAAAGAGCAGCATGAGGGTGCTTGGCATGTGGTTTGGTAGAAATGCAGGTGCGCGCTCTGTCAAAAGCAGCATGTGCATGCTTAGCCTGTGGTTTGGCACAAAACAACGTGCGCGTCTACGGAAAGATGCATGTGCATGCTTAACAAGTGGTTTGGCACAAATCCATGCGCGCGTGTTGAAAAGAGCCGCATGAGGGTGCTTGGCACATGGTTTGGTAGAAATGCACGTGCGCGCTCTGTCAAAAGCAGCATGTGTATGCTTAGCTTGCGGTTTGGCAGAAAACAACGTGAGCGTCTACCGAAAGATGCATATGCATGCTTAACAAGTGGTTTGGCACAAATTGATGCGCGTGTGCTGAAAAGAGCAGCATGGGCGTGTTTGGCACGTCGTTTGGCAGAAATCCACGTGCACGCTCTCCCAAAAGCAGCATATGCATGCTTAACTTGTGGTTCGGCAGAAAACAACGTGCCCTTCTACGGAAAGATGCATGTGCATGCTTAACAAGTGGTTTGGCACAAATCCATGCGCGCGTGTTGAAAAGAGCAGCATGAGGGTGCTTGGCACATGGTTTGGTAGAAATGCACGTGCGCGCTCTGTCAAAAGCAGCATGTGCATGCTTAGCTTGTGGTTTGGCAGAAACAACGTGCGCGTCTACCGAAAGATGCATGTGCATGCTTATCAAGTGGTTTGGCACAAATTGATGCGCGTGTGCTGAAAAGAGCAGCATGGGCGTGCTTAGCACGTGGTTTGGTAGATATCCACATGTGCGCTCTGCCAAAAGCAGCATGTGCATGCTTAGCTTGTGGTTTGGCAGAAAACAACGTGCGCGTCAACCGAAAGATGCATGTGCATGCTTAACATGCGGTTTGGCACAAATTGATGCGCGTGTGCTGAAATGAGCAGCATGGGCGTGCTTAGCACGTGGTTTGGTAGAAATCCACATGTGCGCTCTGCCAAAAGCAGCATGTGCACGCATAACTTGTGGTTTGGCAGAAAACAACGTGCGCGTCTACCAAAAGATGAGTGTGCATGCTTAACAAGTGGTTTACAACAAATCGATGCGCGTGTGTTGAAAAGAGCAGCATGAGGGTGCTTGGCATGTGGTTTGGTAGAAATGCAGGTGCGCGCTCTGTCAAAAGCAGCATGTGCATGCTTAGCCTGTGGTTTGGCACAAAACAACGTGCGCGTCTACGGAAAGATGCATGTGCATGCTTAACAAGTGGTTTGGCACAAATCCATGCGCGCGTGTTGAAAAGAGCCGCATGAGGGGGCTTGGCACATGGTTTGGTAGAAATGCACGTGCGCGCTCTGTCAAAAGCAGCATGTGCATGCTTAGCTTGCGGTTTGGCAGAAAACAACGTGAGCGTCTACCGAAAGATGCATGTGCATGCTTAACAAGTGGTTTGGCACAAATTGATGCGCGTCTGCTGAAAAGAGCAGCATGGGCGTGTTTGGCACGTCGTTTGGTAGAAATCCACATGCGCGCTCTGCCAAAAGAAGCATGTGCATGCATAACTTGTGGTTTGGCAGAAAACAACGTGCGCGTCTACCAAAAGATCAGTGTGAATGCTTAACAAGTGGTTTACAACAAATGGATGCGCGTGTGTTGAAAAGAGTAGCATGAGGGTGCTTGGCATGTGGTTTGGTAGAAATGCACGTCCGCGCTCTGTCAAAAGCAGCATGTGCATGCTTAGCTTGTGGTTTGGCAGAAAACAACGTGCGCGTCTACCGAAAGATGCATGTGCATGCTTATCAAGTGGTTTGGCACAAATCCATGCGCGCGTGTTGAAAAGAGCAGCATGAGGGTGCTTGGCACATGGTTTGGTAGAAATACACGTGCGCGCTCTGTCAAAAGCAGCATGTGCATGCGTAGCTTGCGGTTTGGCAGAAAACAACGTGCGCGTCTACCGAAAGATGCATGTGCATGCTTATCAAGTGGTTTGGCACAAACTGATGCGCGTGTGCTGAAAAGAGCAGCATGGGCGTGTTTGCCACGTCGTTTGGCAGAAATCCACGTGCGCGCTCTCCGAAAAGCAGCATGTGCATGCTTAACTTGCGGTTCGGCAGAAAACAACGTGCCCTTCTACGGAAAGATGCATGTGCATGCTTAACAAGTGGTTTGGCACAAATCCATGCGCGCGTGTTGAAAAGAGCAGCATGAGGGTGCTTGGCACATGGTTTGGTAGAAATGCACGTGCGCGCTCTGTCAAAAGCAGCATGTGCATGCTTAGCTTGCGGTTTGGCAGAAACAACGTACGCGTCTACCGAAAGATGCATGTGCATGCTTATCAAGTGGTTTGGCACAAATTGATGCGCGTGTGCTGAAAAGGGCAGCATGGGCGTGCTTAGCACGTGGTTTGGTAGAAATCCACATGTGCGCTCTGCCAAAAGCAGCATGTGCATGCTTAGCTTGTGGTTTGGCAGAAAACAACGTGCGCGTCAACCGAAAGATGCATGTGCATGCTTAACATGCGGTTTGGCACAAATTGATGCGCGTGTGCTGAAAAGAGCAGCATGGGCGTGCTTAGCACGTGGTTTGGTAGAAATCCACATGTGCGCTCTGCCAAAAGCAGCATGTGCACGCATAACTTGTGGTTTGGCAGAAAACAACGTGCGCGTCTACCAAAAGATGAGTGTGCATGCTTAACAAGTGGTTTACAACAAATCGATGCGCGTGTGTTGAAAAGAGCAGCGTGAGGGTGCTTGGCATGTGGTTTGGTAGAAATGCAGGTGCGCGCTCTGTCAAAAGCAGCATGTGCATGCTTAGCCTGTGGTTTGGCACAAAACAACGTGCGCGTCTACGGAAAGATGCATGTGCATGCTTAACAAGTGGTTTGGCACAAATCCATGCGCGCGTGTTGAAAAGAGCCGCATGAGGGGGCTTGGCACATGGTTTGGTAGAAATGCACGTGCGCGCTCTGTCAAAAGCAGCATGTGCATGCTTAGCTTGCGGTTTGGCAGAAAACAACGTGAGCGTCTACCGAAAGATGCATGTGCATGCTTAACAAGTGGTTTGGCACAAATTGATGCGCGTCTGCTGAAAAGAGCAGCATGGGCGTGTTTGGCACGTCGTTTGGTAGAAATCCACATGCGCGCTCTGCCAAAAGCAGTATGTGCATGCATAACTTGTGGTTTGACAGAAAACAACGTGCGCGTCTACCAAAAGATGAGTGTGCATGCTCAACAAGTGGTTTACAACAAATCTATGCGCGTGTGTTGAAAAGAGCAGCATGAGGGAGCTTGGCATGTGGTTTGGTAGAAATGCAGGTGCGCGCTCTGTCAAAAGCAGCATGTGCATGCTTAGCCTGTGGTTTGGCACAAAACAACGTGCGCGTCTACGGAAAGATGCATGTGCATGCTTAACAAGTGGTTTGGCACAAATCCATGCGCGCGTGTTGAAAAGAGCCGCATGAGGGTGCTTGGCACATGGTTTGGTAGAAATGCACGTGCGCGCTCTGTCAAAAGCAGCATGTGTATGCTTAGCTTGCGGTTTGGCAGAAAACAACGTGAGCGTCTACCGAAAGATGCATATGCATGCTTAACAAGTGGTTTGGCACAAATTGATGCGCGTGTGCTGAAAAGAGCAGCATGGGCGTGTTTGGCACGTCGTTTGGCAGAAATCCACGTGCACGCTCTCCCAAAAGCAGCATATGCATGCTTAACTTGTGGTTCGGCAGAAAACAACGTGCCCTTCTACGGAAAGATGCATGTGCATGCTTAACAAGTGGTTTGGCACAAATCCATGCGCGCGTGTTGAAAAGAGCAGCATGAGGGTGCTTGGCACATGGTTTGGTAGAAATGCACGTGCGCGCTCTGTCAAAAGCAGCATGTGCATGCTTAGCTTGTGGTTTGGCAGAAACAACGTGCGCGTCTACCGAAAGATGCATGTGCATGCTTATCAAGTGGTTTGGCACAAATTGATGCGCGTGTGCTGAAAAGAGCAGCATGGGCGTGCTTAGCACGTGGTTTGGTAGAAATCCACATGTGCGCTCTGCCAAAAGCAGCATGTGCATGCTTAGCTTGTGGTTTGGCAGAAAACAACGTGCGCGTCTACCGAAAGATGCATGTGCATGCTTATCAAGTGGTTTTTCACAAATCCATGCGCGCGTGTTGAAAAGAGCAGCATGGGCGTGTTTGGCACGTCGTTTGGTAGAAATCCACATGCGCGCTCTGCCAAAAGCAGCATGTGCATGCATAACTTGTGGTTTGGCAGAAAACAACGTGCGCGTCTACCAAAAGATGAGTGTGCATGCTTAACAAGTGGTTTACAACAAATCTATGCGCGTGTGTTGAAAAGAGCAGCATGAGGGTGCTTGGCATGTGGTTTGGTAGAAATGCAGGTGCGCGCTCTGTCAAAAGCAGCATGTGCATGCTTAGCCTGTGGTTTGGCACAAAACAACGTGCGCGTCTACGGAAAGATGCATGTGCATGCTTAACAAGTGGTTTGGCACAAATCCATGCGCGCGTGTTGAAAAGAGCAGCATGAGGGTGCTTGGCACATGGTTTGCTAGAAATCCACATGTGCGCTCTGCCAAAAGCAGCATGTGCATGCTTAGCTTGTGGTTTGGCAGAAAACAACGTGCGCGTCAACCGAAAGATGCATGTGCATGCTTAACATGCGGTTTGGCACAAATTGATGCGCGTGTGCTGAAAAGAGCAGCATGGGCGTGCTTAGCACGTGGTTTGGTAGAAATCCACATGTGCGCTCTGCCAAAAGCAGCATGTGCACGCATAACTTGTGGTTTGGCAGAAAACAACGTGCGCGTCTACCAAAAGATGAGTGTGCATGCTTAACAAGTGGTTTAACACAAATCGATGCGCGTGTGTTGAAAAGAGCAGCATGAGGGTGCTTGGCATGTGGTTTGGTAGAAATGCAGGTGCGCGCTCTGTCAAAAGCAGCATGTGCATGCTTAGCCTGTGGTTTGGCACAAAACAACGTGCGCGTCTACGGAAAGATGCATGTGCATGCTTAACAAGTGGTTTGGCACAAATCCATGCGCGCGTGTTGAAAAGAGCCGCATGAGGGGGCTTGGCACATGGTTTGGTAGAAATGCACGTGCGCGCTCTGTCAAAAGCAGCATGTGCATGCTTAGCTTGCGGTTTGGCAGAAAACAACGTGAGCGTCTACCGAAAGATGCATGTGCATGCTTAACAAGTGGTTTGGCACAAATTGATGCGCGTCTGCTGAAAAGAGCAGCATGGGCGTGTTTGGCACGTCGTTTGGTAGAAATCCACATGCGCGCTCTGCCAAAAGAAGCATGTGCATGCATAACTTGTGGTTTGGCAGAAAACAACGTGCGCGTCTACCAAAAGATCAGTGTGAATGCTTAACAAGTGCTTTACAACAAATGGATGCGCGTGTGTTGAAAAGAGTAGCATGAGGGTGCTTGGCATGTGGTTTGGTAGAAATGCACGTCCGCGCTCTGTCAAAAGCAGCATGTGCATGCTTAGCTTGTGGTTTGGCAGAAAACAACGTGCGCGTCTACCGAAAGATGCATGTGCATGCTTATCAAGTGGTTTGGCACAAATCCATGCGCGCGTGTTGAAAAGAGCAGCATGAGGGTGCTTGGCACATGGTTTGGTAGAAATACACGTGCGCGCTCTGTCAAAAGCAGCATGTGCATGCGTAGCTTGCGGTTTGGCAGAAAACAACGTGCGCGTCTACCGAAAGATGCATGTGCATGCTTATCAAGTGGTTTGGCACAAACTGATGCGCGTGTGCTGAAAAGAGCAGCATGGGCGTGTTTGCCACGTCGTTTGGCAGAAATCCACGTGCGCGCTCTCCGAAAAGCAGCATGTGCATGCTTAACTTGCGGTTCGGCAGAAAACAACGTGCCCTTCTACGGAAAGATGCATGTGCATGCTTAACAAGTGGTTTGGCACAAATCCATGCGCGCGTGTTGAAAAGAGCAGCATGAGGGTGCTTGGCACATGGTTTGGTAGAAATGCACGTGCGCGCTCTGTCAAAAGCAGCATGTGCATGCTTAGCTTGCGGTTTGGCAGAAACAACGTACGCGTCTACCGAAAGATGCATGTGCATGCTTATCAAGTGGTTCGGCACAAATTGATGCGCGTGTGCTGAAAAGGGCAGCATGGGCGTGCTTAGCACGTGGTTTGGTAGAAATCCACATGTGCGCTCTGCCAAAAGCAGCATGTGCATGCTTAGCTTGTGGTTTGGCAGAAAACAACGTGCGCGTCAACCGAAAGATGCATGTGCATGCTTATCAAGTGGTTTTTCACAAATCCATGCGCGCGTGTTGAAAAGAGCAGCATGGGCGTGTTTGGCACGTCGTTTGGTAGAAATCCACATGCGCGCTCTGCCAAAAGCAGCATGTGCATGCATAACTTGTGGTTTGCCAGAAAACAACGTGCGCGTCTACCAAAAGATGAGTGTGCATGCTTAACAAGTGGTTTACAACAAATCTATGCGCGTGTGTTGAAAAGAGCAGCATGAGGGTGCTTGGCATGTGGTTTGGTAGAAATGCAGGTGCGCGCTCTGTCAAAAGCAGCATGTGCATGCTTAGCCTGTGGTTTGGCACAAAACAACGTGCGCGTCTACGGAAAGATGCATGTGCATGCTTAACAAGTGGTTTGGCACAAATCCATGCGCGCGTGTTGAAAAGAGCAGCATGAGGGTGCTTGGCACATGGTTTGCTAGAAATCCACATGTGCGCTCTGCCAAAAGCAGCATGTGCATGCTTAGCTTGTGGTTTGGCAGAAAACAACGTGCGCGTCAACCGAAAGATGCATGTGCATGCTTAACATGCGGTTTGGCACAAATTGATGCGCGTGTGCTGAAAAGAGCAGCATGGGCGTGCTTAGCACGTGGTTTGGTAGAAATCCACATGTGCGCTCTGCCAAAAGCAGCATGTGCACGCATAACTTGTGGTTTGGCAGAAAACAACGTGCGCGTCTACCAAAAGATGAGTGTGCATGCTTAACAAGTGGTTTAACACAAATCGATGCGCGTGTGTTGAAAAGAGCAGCATGAGGGTGCTTGGCATGTGGTTTGGTAGAAATGCAGGTGCGCGCTCTGTCAAAAGCAGCATGTGCATGCTTAGCCTGTGGTTTGGCACAAAACAACGTGCGCGTCTACGGAAAGATGCATGTGCATGCTTAACAAGTGGTTTGGCACAAATCCATGCGCGCGTGTTGAAAAGAGCCGCATGAGGGGGCTTGGCACATGGTTTGGTAGAAATGCACGTGCGCGCTCTGTCAAAAGCAGCATGTGCATGCTTAGCTTGCGGTTTGGCAGAAAACAACGTGAGCGTCTACCGAAAGATGCATGTGCATGCTTAACAAGTGGTTTGGCACAAATTGATGCGCGTCTGCTGAAAAGAGCAGCATGGGCGTGTTTGGCACGTCGTTTGGTAGAAATCCACATGCGCGCTCTGCCAAAAGAAGCATGTGCATGCATAACTTGTGGTTTGGCAGAAAACAACGTGCGCGTCTACCAAAAGATCAGTGTGAATGCTTAACAAGTGCTTTACAACAAATGGATGCGCGTGTGTTGAAAAGAGTAGCATGAGGGTGCTTGGCATGTGGTTTTGTAGAAATGCACGTCCGCGCTCTGTCAAAAGCAGCATGTGCATGCTTAGCTTGTGGTTTGGCAGAAAACAACGTGCGCGTCTACCGAAAGATGCATGTGCATGCTTATCAAGTGGTTTGGCACAAATCCATGCGCGCGTGTTGAAAAGAGCAGCATGAGGGTGCTTGGCACATGGTTTGGTAGAAATACACGTGCGCGCTCTGTCAAAAGCAGCATGTGCATGCGTAGCTTGCGGTTTGGCAGAAAACAACGTGCGCGTCTACCGAAAGATGCATGTGCATGCTTATCAAGTGGTTTGGCACAAACTGATGCGCGTGTGCTGAAAAGAGCAGCATGGGCGTGTTTGCCACGTCGTTTGGCAGAAATCCACGTGCGCGCTCTCCGAAAAGCAGCATGTGCATGCTTAACTTGCGGTTCGGCAGAAAACAACGTGCCCTTCTACGGAAAGATGCATGTGCATGCTTAACAAGTGGTTTGGCACAAATCCATGCGCGCGTGTTGAAAAGAGCAGCATGAGGGTGCTTGGCACATGGTTTGGTAGAAATGCACGTGCGCGCTCTGTCAAAAGCAGCATGTGCATGCTTAGCTTGCGGTTTGGCAGAAACAACGTACGCGTCTACCGAAAGATGCATGTGCATGCTTATCAAGTGGTTCGGCACAAATTGATGCGCGTGTGCTGAAAAGGGCAGCATGGGCGTGCTTAGCACGTGGTTTGGTAGAAATCCACATGTGCGCTCTGCCAAAAGCAGCATGTGCATGCTTAGCTTGTGGTTTGGCAGAAAACAACGTGCGCGTCAACCGAAAGATGCATGTGCATGCTTAACATGCGGTTTGGCACAAATTGATGCGCGTGTGCTGAAAAGAGCAGCATGGGCGTGCTTAGCACGTGGTTTGGTAGAAATCCACATGTGCGCTCTGCCAAAAGCAGCATGTGCACGCATAACTTGTGGTTTGGCAGAAAACAACGTGCGCGTCTACCAAAAGATGAGTGTGCATGCTTAACAAGTGGTTTACAACAAATCTATGCGCGTGTGTTGAAAAGAGCAGCATGAGGGTGCTTGGCATGTGGTTTGGTAGAAATGCAGGTGCGCGCTCTGTCAAAAGCAGCATGTGCATGCTTAGCCTGTGGTTTGGCACAAAACAACGTGCGCGTCTACGGAAAGATGCATGTGCATGCTTAACAAGTGGTTTGGCACAAATCCATGCGCGCGTGTTGAAAAGAGCCGCATGAGGGTGCTTGGCACATGGTTTGGTAGAAATGCACGTGCGCGCTCTGTCAAAAGCAGCATGTGTATGCTTAGCTTGCGGTTTGGCAGAAAACAACGTGAGCGTCTACCGAAAGATGCATATGCATGCTTAACAAGTGGTTTGGCACAAATTGATGCGCGTGTGCTGAAAAGAGCAGCATGGGCGTGTTTGGCACGTCGTTTGGCAGAAATCCACGTGCACGCTCTCCCAAAAGCAGCATATGCATGCTTAACTTGTGGTTCGGCAGAAAACAACGTGCCCTTCTACGGAAAGATGCATGTGCATGCTTAACAAGTGGTTTGGCACAAATCCATGCGCGCGTGTTGAAAAGAGCAGCATGAGGGTGCTTGGCACATGGTTTGGTAGAAATGCACGTGCGCGCTCTGTCAAAAGCAGCATGTGCATGCTTAGCTTGTGGTTTGGCAGAAACAACGTGCGCGTCTACCGAAAGATGCATGTGCATGCTTATCTAGTGGTTTGGCACAAATTGATGCGCGTGTGCTGAAAAGAGCAGCATGGGCGTGCTTAGCACGTGGTTTGGTAGAAATCCACATGTGCGCTCTGCCAAAAGCAGCATGTGCATGCTTAGCTTGTGGTTTGGCAGAAAACAACGTGCGCGTCTACCGAAAGATGCATGTGCATGCTTATCAAGTGGTTTTTCACAAATCCATGCGCGCGTGTTGAAAAGAGCAGCATGAGGGTGCTTGGCACATGGTTTGGTAGAAATGCACGTGCGCGCTCTGTCAAAAGCAGCATGTGCATGCTTAGCTTGCGGTTTGGCAGAAACAACGTACGCGTCTACCGAAAGATGCATGTGCATGCTTATCAAGTGGTTTGGCACAAATTGATGCGCGTGTGCTGAAAAGGGCAGCATGGGCGTGCTTAGCACGTGGTTTGGTAGAAATCCACATGTGCGCTCTGCCAAAAGCAGCATGTGCATGCTTAGCTTGTGGTTTGGCAGAAACAACGTGCGCGTCTACCGAAAGATGCATGTGCATGCTTATCAAGTGGTTTGGCACAAATTGATGCGCGTGTGCTGAAAAGAGCAGCATGGGCGTGCTTAGCACGTGGTTTGGTAGAAATCCACATGTGCGCTCTGCCAAAAGCAGCATGTTCATGCTTAGCTTGTGGTTTGGCAGAAAACAACGTGCGCGTCTACCGAAAGATGCATGTGCATGCTTAACAAGCGGTTTGGCGCAAATTGATGCGCGTGTGCTGAAAAGAGCAGCATGGGCGTGCTGAGCACATGGTTGGGTAGAAACACACAGGCGCCCTCTGCCAAAAGCAGCATGTGCATGCTTAGCTTGTGGTTTGGCAGAAAACAACGTGCGCGTCTACCGAAAGATGCATGTGCATGCTTAACAAGTGGTTTGGCACAAATCGATGCGCGTGTGCTGAAAAGAGCAGCATGGGCGTGCTTAGCACTTGGTTTGGTAGAACTCCACATGCGCGCTCTGCCAAAAGAAGCATGTGCATGCATAACTTGTGGTTTGGCAGAAAACAACGTGCGCGTCTACCAAAAGATCAGTGTGAATGCTTAACAAGTGGTTTACAACAAATGGATGCGCGTGTGTTGAAAAGAGTAGCATGAGGGTGCTTGGCATGTGGTTTGGTAGAAATGCACGTCCGCGCTCTGTCAAAAGCAGCATGTGCATGCTTAGCTTGTGGTTTGGCAGAAAACAACGTGCGCGTCTACCGAAAGATGCATGTGCATGCTTATCAAGTAGTTTGGCACAAATCCATGCGCGCGTGTTGAAAAGAGCAGCATGAGGGTGCTTGGCACATGGTTTGGTAGAAATACACGTGCGCGCTCTGTCAAAAGCAGCATGTGCATGCGTAGCTTGCGGTTTGGCAGAAAACAACGTGCGCGTCTACCGAAAGATGCATGTGCATGCTTATCAAGTGGTTTGGCACAAACTGATGCGCGTGTGCTGAAAAGAGCAGCATGGGCGTGTTTGCCACGTCGTTTGGCAGAAATCCACGTGCGCGCTCTCCGAAAAGCAGCATGTGCATGCTTAACTTGCGGTTCGGCTGAAAACAACGTGCCCTTCTACGGAAAGATGCATGTGCATGCTTAACAAGTGGTTTGGCACAAATCCATGCGCGCGTGTTGAAAAGAGCAGCATGAGGGTGCTTGGCACATGGTTTGGTAGAAATGCACGTGCGCGCTCTGTCAAAAGCAGCATGTGCATGCTTAGCTTGCGGTTTGGCAGAAACAACGTACGCGTCTACCGAAAGATGCATGTGCATGCTTATCAAGTGGTTTGGCACAAATTGATGCGCGTGTGCTGAAAAGGGCAGCATGGGCGTGCTTAGCACGTGGTTTGGTAGAAATCCACATGTGCGCTCTGCCAAAAGCAGCATGTGCATGCTTAGCTTGTGGTTTGGCAGAAAACAACGTGCGCGTCAACCGAAAGATGCATGTGCATGCTTAACATGCGGTTTGGCACAAATTGATGCGCGTGTGCTGAAAAGAGCAGCATGGGCGTGCTTAGCACGTGGTTTGGTAGAAATCCACATGTGCGCTCTGCCAAAAGCAGCATGTGCACGCATAACTTGTGGTTTGGCAGAAAACAACGTGCGCGTCTACCAAAAGATGAGTGTGCATGCTTAACAAGTGGTTTACAACAAATCGATGCGCGTGTGTTGAAAAGAGCAGCATGAGGGTGCTTGGCATGTGGTTTGGTAGAAATGCAGGTGCGCGCTCTGTCAAAAGCAGCATGTGCATGCTTAGCCTGTGGTTTGGCACAAAACAACGTGCGCGTCTACGGAAAGATGCATGTGCATGCTTAACAAGTGGTTTGGCACAAATCCATGCGCGCGTGTTGAAAAGAGCCGCATGAGGGGGCTTGGCACATGGTTTGGTAGAAATGCACGTGCGCGCTCTGTCAAAAGCAGCATGTGCATGCTTAGCTTGCGGTTTGGCAGAAAACAACGTGAGCGTCTACCGAAAGATGCATGTGCATGCTTAACAAGTGGTTTGGCACAAATTGATGCGCGTCTGCTGAAAAGAGCAGCATGGGCGTGTTTGGCACGTCGTTTGGTAGAAATCCACATGCGCGCTCTGCCAAAAGCAGCATGTGCATGCATAACTTGTGGTTTGGCAGAAAACAACGTGCGCGTCTACCAAAAGATGAGTGTGCATGCTTAACAAGTGGTTTACAACAAATCTATGCGCGTGTGTTGAAAAGAGCAGCATGAGGGTGCTTGGCATGTGGTTTGGTAGAAATGCAGGTGCGCGCTCTGTCAAAAGCAGCATGTGCATGCTTAGCCTGTGGTTTGGCACAAAACAACGTGCGCGTCTACGGAAAGATGCATGTGCATGCTTAACAAGTGGTTTGGCACAAATCCATGCGCGCGTGTTGAAAAGAGCCGCATGAGGGTGCTTGGCACATGGTTTGGTAGAAATGCACGTGCGCGCTCTGTCAAAAGCAGCATGTGTATGCTTAGCTTGCGGTTTGGCAGAAAACAACGTGAGCGTCTACCGAAAGATGCATATGCATGCTTAACAAGTGGTTTGGCACAAATTGATGCGCGTGTGCTGAAAAGAGCAGCATGGGCGTGTTTGGCACGTCGTTTGGCAGAAATCCACGTGCACGCTCTCCCAAAAGCAGCATATGCATGCTTAACTTGCGGTTCGGCAGAAAACAACGTGCCCTTCTACGGAAAGATGCATGTGCATGCTTAACAAGTGGTTTGGCACAAATCCATGCGCGCGTGTTGAAAAGAGCAGCATGAGGGTGCTTGGCACATGGTTTGGTAGAAATGCACGTGCGCGCTCTGTCGAAAGCAGCATGTGCATGCCTAGCTTGCAGTTTGGCAGAAACAACGTACGCGTCTACCGAAAGATGCATGTGCATGCTTATCAAGTGGTTTGGCACAAATTGATGCGCGTGTGCTGAAAAGGGCAGCATGGGCGTGCTTAGCACGTGGTTTGGTAGAAATCCACATGTGCGCTCTGCCAAAAGCAGCATGTGCATGCTTAGCTTGTGGTTTGGCAGAAAACAACGTGCGCGTCAACCGAAAGATGCATGTGCATGCTTAACATGCGGTTTGGCACAAATTGATGCGCGTGTGCTGAAAAGAGCAGCATGGGCGTGCTTAGCACGTGGTTGGGTAGAAATCCACATGTGCGCTCTGCCAAAAGCAGCATGTGCACGCATAACTTGTGGTTTGGCAGAAAACAACGTGCGCGTCTACCAAAAGATGAGTGTGCATGCTTAACAAGTGGTTTACAACAAATCGATGCGCGTGTGTTGAAAAGAGCAGCATGAGGGTGCTTGGCATGTGGTTTGGTAGAAATGCAGGTGCGCGCTCTGTCAAAAGCAGCATGTGCATGCTTAGCCTGTGGTTTGGCACAAAACAACGTGCGCGTCTACGGAAAGATGCATGTGCATGCTTAACAAGTGGTTTGGCACAAATCCATGCGCGCGTGTTGAAAAGAGCCGCATGAGGGGGCTTGGCACATGGTTTGGTTGAAATGCACGTGCGCGCTCTGTCAAAAGCAGCATGTGCATGCTTAGCTTGCGGTTTGGCAGAAAACAACGTGAGCGTCTACCGAAAGATGCATGTGCATGCTTAACAAGTGGTTTGGCACAAATTGATGCGCGTCTGCTGAAAAGAGCAGCATGGGCGTGTTTGGCACGTCGTTTGGTAGAAATCCACATGCGCGCTCTGCCAAAAGCAGCATGTGCATGCATAACTTGTGGTTTGGCAGAAAACAACGTGCGCGTCTACCAAAAGATGAGTGTGCATGATTAACAAGTGGTTTACAACAAATCTATGCGCGTGTGTTGAAAAGAGCAGCATGAGGGTGCTTGGCATGTGGTTTGGTAGAAATGCAGGTGCGCGCTCTGCCAAAAGCAGCATGTGCATGCTTAGCCTGTGGTTTGGCACAAAACAACGTGCGCGTCTACGGAAAGATGCATGTGCATGCTTAACAAGTGGTTTGGCACAAATCCATGCGCGCGTGTTGAAAAGAGCCGCATGAAGGCGCTTGGCACATGGTTTGGTAGAAATGCACGTGCGCGCTCTGTCAAAAGCAGTATGTGTATGCTTAGCTTGCGGTTTGGCAGAAAACAACGTGAGCGTCTACCGAAAGATGCATATGCATGCTTAACAAGTGGTTTGGCACAAATTGATGCGCGTGTGCTGAAAAGAGCAGCATGGGCGTGTTTGGCACGTCGTTTGGCAGAAATCCACGTGCACGCTCTCCCAAAAGCAGCATATGCATGATTAACTTGTGGTTCGGCAGAAAACAACGTGCCCTTCTACGGAAAGATGCATGTGCATGCTTAACAAGTGGTTTGGCACAAATCCATGCGCGCGTGTTGAAAAGAGCAGCATGAGGGTGCTTGGCACATGGTTTGGTAGAAATGCACGTGCGCGCTCTGTCAAAAGCAGCATGTGCATGCTTAGCTTGTGGTTTGGCAGAAACAACGTGCGCGTCTACCGAAAGATGCATGTGCATGCTTATCAAGTGGTTTGGCACAAATTGATGCGCGTGTGCTGAAAAGAGCAGCATGGGCGTGCTTAGCACGTGGTTTGGTAGAAATCCACATGTGCGCTCTGCCAAAAGCAGCATGTGCATGCTTAGGTTGTGGTTTGGCAGAAAACAACGTGCGCGTCTACCGAAAGATGCATGTGCATGCTTAACAAGCGGTTTGGCACAAATTGATGCGCGTGTGCTGAAAAGAGCAGCATGGGCGTGCTTAGCACATGGTTGGGTAGAAACACACAGGCGCGCTCTGCCAAAAGCAGCACGTGCATGCATAACTTGTGGTTTGGCAGAAAACAATGTGCGAGTCAACCAAAAGATGCATGTGCACGCTTAACAAGTGGTTTGGCACAAATTGATGCGCGTGTGCTGAAAAGAGCAGCATGGGCGTGTTTAGCACGTCGTTTGGAAGAAATCCACGTGCGCGCTCTGCCAAAAGAAGCATGTGCATGCATAACTTGTGGTTTGGCAGAAAACAACGTGCGCGTCTACCAAAAGATCAGTGTGAATGCTTAACAAGTGGTTTACAACAAATGGATGCGCGCGTGTTGAAAAGAGCCGCATGAGGGTGCTTGGCACATGGTTTGGTAGAAATGCACGTGCGCGCTCTGTCAAAAGCAGCATGTGCATGCTTAGCTTGCGGTTTGGCAGAAAACAACGTGAGCGTCTACCGAAAGATGCATGTGCATGCTTAACAAGTGGTTTGGCACAAATTGATGCGCGTGTGCTGAAAAGAGCAGCATGGGCGTGTTTGGCACGTCGTTTGGCAGAAATCCACGTGCGCGCTCTCCCAAAAGCAGCATATGCATGCTTAACTTGTGGTTCGGCAGAAAACAACGTGCCCTTCTACGGAAAGATGCATGTGCATGCTTAACAAGGGGTATGGCACAAATCCATGCGCGCGTGTTGAAAAGAGCAGCATGGGCGTGCTTAGCACATGGTTGGGTAGAAACACACAGGCGCGCTCTGCCAAAAGCAGCACGTGCATGCATAACTTGTGGTTTGGCAGAAAACAATGTGCGAGACAACCAAAAGATGCATGTGCATGCTTAACAAGTGGTTTGGCACAAATTGATGCGCGTGTGCTGAAAAGAGCAGCATGGGCGTGTTTGGCACGTCGTTTGGCAGAAATCCACGTGCGCGTTCTCCCAAAAGCAGCATGTGTATGCATAACTTGTGGTTTGGCAGAAAACGACGTGCCCTTCTACGGAAAGATGCATGTGCATGCTTAAGAAGTGGTTTGGCACAAATCCATGCGCGTGTGTTGAAAAGAGCAGCATGAGGGTGCTTGGCACGTGGTTTGGTAGAAATGCACGTGCGCGCTCTGTCAAAAGCAGCATGTGCATGCTTAGCTTGTGGTTTGGCAGAAAACAACGTGCGCCTCTACCGAAAGATGCATGTGCATGCTTAACAAGTGGTTTGGCACAAATCGATGCGCGTGTGCTGAAAAGAGCAGCATGGGCGTGCTTAGCACGTGGTTTGGTAGAAATCCACATGCGCGCTCTGCCAAAAGCAGCATGTGCATGCATAACTTGTGGTTTGGCAGTAAACAACGTGAGCGTCTACCAAAAGATGAGTGTGCATGCTTAACAAGTGGTTTACAACAAATCTATGCGCGTGTGTTGAAAAGAGCAGCATGAGGGTGCTTGGCGTGTGGTTTGGTAGAAATGCAGGTGCGCGCTCTGTCAAAAGCAGCATGTGCATGCTTAGCCTGTGGTTTGGCACAAAACAACGTGCGCGTCTACGGAAAGATGCATGTGCATGCTTAACAAGTGGTTTGGCACAAATCCATGCGCGCGTGTTGAAAAGAGCCGCATGAGGGTGCTTGGCACATGGTTTGGTAGAAATGCACGTGCGCGCTCTGTCAAAAGCAGCATGTGTATGCTTAGCTTGCGGTTTGGCAGAAAACAACGTGAGCGTCTACCGAAAGATGCATATGCATGCTTAACAAGTGGTTTGGCACAAATTGATGCGCGTGTGCTGAAAAGAGCAGCATGGGCGTGTTTGGCACGTCGTTTGGCAGAAATCCACGTGCACGCTCTCCAAAAAGCAGCATATGCATGCTTAACTTGTGGTTCGGCAGAAAACAACGTGCCCTTCTACGGAAAGATGCATGTGCATGCTTAACAAGTGGTTTGGCACAAATCCATGCGCGCGTGTTGAAAAGAGCAGCATGAGGGTGCTTGGCACATGGTTTGGTAGACATGCACGTGCGCGCTCTGTCAAAAGCAGCATGTGCATGCTTAGCTTGTGGTTTGGCAGAAACAACGTGCGCGTCTACCGAAAGATGCATGTGCATGCTTATCAAGTGGTTTGGCACAAATTGATGCGCGTGTGCTGAAAAGAGCAGCATGGGCGTGCTTAGCACGTGGTTTGGTAGAAATCCACATGTGCGCTCTGCCAAAAGCAGCATGTTCATGCTTAGCTTGTGGTTTGGCAGAAAACAACTTGCGCGTCTACCGAAAGATGCATGTGCATGCTTAACAAGCGGTTTGGCACAAATTGATGCGCGTGTGCTGAAAAGAGCAGCATGGGCGTGCTTAGCACATGGTTGGGTAGAAACACACAGGCGCGCTCTGCCAAAAGCAGCATATGCATGCTTAGCTTGTGGTTTGGCAGAAAACAACGTGCGCGTCTACCGAAAGATGCATGTGCATGCTTAACAAGTGGTTTGGCACAAATCTATGCGCGCGTGTTGAAAAGAGCCGCATGAGGGTGCTTGGCACATGGTTTGGTAGAAATGCACGTGCGCGCTCTGCCAAAAGCAGCATGTGCATGCTTAGCTTGTGGTTTGGCAGAAAACAATGAGCGCGTCAACCGAAAGATGCATCTGCATGCTTAACATGCGGTTTGGCACAAATTGATGCGCGTGTGCTGAAAAGAGCAGCATGGGCGTGCCTAGCACGTGGTTGAGTAGAAACACACAGGCGCGCTCTGCCAAAAGCAGCACGTGCATGCATAACTTGTGGTTTGGCAGAAAACAATGTGAGAGTAAACCAAAAGATGCATGTGCATGCTTAACAAGTGGTTTACCACAAATCGATGCGCGTGTGCAGAAATGAGGAGCATGGGCGTGCTTAGCACGTGGTTTGGTAGAAATCCACTTGCGCGCTCTGCCAAAAGCAGCATGTGCACGCATAACTTGTGGTTTGGCAGAAAACAACGTGCGCGTCTACCAAAAGATGAGTGTGCATGCTTAACAAGTGGTTTACAACAAATCGATGCGCGTGTGTTGAAAAGAGCAGCATGCGGGTGCTTGGCATTTGGTTTGGTAGAAATGCAGGTGCGCGCTCTGTCAAAAGCAGCATGTGCATGCTTAGCTTGTGGTTTGGCAGAAAACAACGTGCGCCTCTACCGAAAGATGCATGTGCATGCTTAACAAGTGGTTTGGCACAAATCGATGCGCGTGTGCTGAAAAGAGCAGCATGGGCGTGCTTAGCACGTGGTTTGGTAGAAATCCACATGCGCGCTCTGCCAAAAGCAGCATGTGCATGCATAACTTGTGGTTTGGCAGTAAACAACGTGCGCGTCTACCAAAAGATGAGTGTGCATGCTTAACAAGTGGTTTACAACAAATCTATGCGCGTGTGTTGAAAAGAGCAGCATGAGGGTGCTTGGCATGTGGTTTGGTAGAAATGCAGGTGCGCGCTCTGTCGAAAGCAGCATGTGCATGCTTAGGCTGTGGTTTGGCACAAAACAACGTGCGCGTCTACGGAAAGATGCATGTGCATGCTTAACAAGTGGTTTGGCACAAATCCATGCGCGCGTGTTGAAAAGAGCCACATGAGGGTGCTTGGCACATGGTTTGGTAGAAATGCACGTGAGCGCTCTGTCAAAAGCAGCATGTGTATGCTTAGCTTGCGGTTTGGCAGAAAACAACGTGAGCGTCTACCGAAAGATGCATATGCATGCTTAACAAGTGGTTTGGCACAAATTGATGCGCGTGTGCTGAAAAGAGCAGCATGGGCGTGTTTGGCACGTCGTTTGGCAGAAATCCACGTGCACGCTCTCCCAAAAGCAGCATATGCATGCTTAACTTGTGGTTCGGCAGAAAACAACGTGCCCTTCTACGGAAAGATGCATGTGCATGCTTAACAAGTGGTTTGGCACAAATCCATGCGCGCGTGTTGAAAAGAGCAGCATGAGGGTGCTTGGCACATGGTTTGGTAGAAATGCACGTGCGCGCTCTGTCAAAAGCAGCATGTGCATGCTTAGCTTGTGGTTTGGCAGAAACGACGTGCGCGTCTACCGAAAGATGCATGTGCATGCTTATCAAGTGGTTTGGCACAAATTGATGCGCGTGTGCTGAAAAGAGCAGCATGGGCGTGCTTAGCACGTGGTTTGGTAGAAATCCACATGTGCGCTCTGCCAAAAGCAGCATGTTCATGCTTAGCTTGTGGTTTGGCAGAAAACAACGTGCGCGTCTACCGAAAGATGCATGTGCATGCTTAACAAGCGGTTTGGCACAAATTGATGCGCGTGTGCTGAAAAGAGCAGCATGGGCGTGCTTAGCACATGGTTGGGTAGAAACACACAGGCGCGCTCTGCCAAAAGCAGCATATGCATGCTTATCTTGTGGTTTGGCAGAAAACAACGTGCGCGTCTACCGAAAGATGCATGTGCATGCTTATCAAGTGGTTTGGCACAAATCGATGCGCGTGTGCTGAAAAGAGCAGCATGGGCGTGCTTAGCACGTGGTTTGGTAGAAATCCACATGTGCGCTCTGCCAAAAGCAGCATGTGCATGCTTAGCTTGTGGTTTGGCAGAAAACAACGTGCGCGTCAACCGAAAGATGCATGTGCATGCTTAACATGCGGTTTGGCACAAATTGATGCGCGTGTGCTGAAAAGAGCAGAATGGGCGTGCTTAGCACGTGGTTGGGTAGAAACACACAGGCGCGCTCTGCCAAAAGCAGCACGTGCATGCATAACTTGTGGTTTGGCAGAAAACAATGTGAGAGTAAACCAAAAGATGCATGTGCATGCTTAACAAGTGGTTTACCACAAATCGATGCGCGTGTGCAGAAATGAGGAGCATGGGCGTGCTTAGCACGTGGTTTGGTAGAAATCCACTTGCGCGCTCTGCCAAAAGCAGCATGTGCACGCATAACTTGTGGTTTGGCAGAAAACAACGTGCGCGTCTACCAAAAGATGAGTGTGCATGCTTAACAAGTGGTTTACAACAAATCGATGCGCGTGTGTTGAAAAGAGCAGCATGAGGGTGCTTGGCATGTGGTTTGGTAGAAATGCAGGTGCGCGCTCTGTCAAAAGCAGCATGTGCATGCTTAGCCTGTGGTTTGGCACAAAACAACGTGCGCGTCTACGGAAAGATGCATGTGCATGCTTAACAAGTGGTTTGGCACAAATCCATGCGCGCGTGTTGAAAAGAGCCGCATGAGGGTGCTTGGCACATGGTTTGGTAGAAATGCACGTGCGCGCTCTGTCAAAAGCAGCATGTGCATGCTTAGCTTGCGGTTTGGCAGAAAACAACGTGAGCGTCTACCGAAAGATGCATGTGCATGCTTAACAAGTGGTTTGGCACAAATTGATGCGCGTCTGCTGAAAAGAGCAGCATGGGCGTGTTTGGCACGTCGTTTGGTAGAAATCCACATGCGCGCTCTGCCAAAAGCAGCATGTGCATGCATAACTTGTGGTTTGGCAGAAAACAACGGGCGCGTCTACCAAAAGATGAGTGTGCATGCTTAACAAGTGGTTTACAACAAATCTATGCGCGTGTGTTGAAAAGAGCAGCATGAGGGTGCTTGGCATGTGGTTTGGTAGAAATGCAGGTGCGCGCTCTGTCAAAAGCAGCATGTGCATGCTTAGCCTGTGGTTTGGCACAAAACAACGTGCGCGTCTACGGAAAGATGCATGTGTATGCTTAACAAGTGGTTTGGCACAAATCCATGCGCGCGTGTTGAAAAGAGCCGCATGAGGGTGCTTGGCACATGGTTTGGTAGAAATGCACGTGCGCGCTCTGTCAAAAGCAGCATGTGTATGCTTAGCTTGCGGTTTGGCAGAAAACAACGTGAGCGTCTACCGAAAGATGCATATGCATGCTTAACAAGTGGTTTGGCACAAATTGATGCGCGTGTGCTGAAAAGAGCAGCATGGGCGTGTTTGGCACGTCGTTTGGCAGAAATCCACGTGCACGCTCTCCCAAAAGCAGCATATGCATGCTTAACTTGTGGTTCCGCAGAAAACAACGTGCCCTTCTACGGAAAGATGCATGTGCATGCTTAACAAGTGGTTTGGCACAAATCCATGCGCGCGTGTTCAAAAGAGCAGCATGAGGGTGCTTGGCACATGGTTTGGTAGAAATGCATGTGCGCGCTCTGTCAAAAGCAGCATGTGCATGCTTAGCTTGTGGTTTGGCAGAAAACAACGTGCGCGTCTACCGAAAGATGCATGTGCATGCTTAACAAGCGGTTTGGCACAAATTGATGCGCGTGTGCTGAAAAGAGCAGCATGGGCGTGCTTAGCACATGGTTGGGTAGAAACACACAGGCGCGCTCTGCCAAAAGCAGCACGTGCATGCATAACTTGTGGTTTGGCAGAAAACAATGTGCGAGTCAACCAAAAGATGCATGTGCATGCTTAACAAGTGGTTTGGCACAAATTGATGCGCGTGTGCTGAAAAGAGCAGCATGGGCGTGTTTAGCACGTCGTTTGGAAGAAATCCACGTGCGCGCTCTGCCAAAAGAAGCATGTGCATGCATAACTTGTGGTTTGGCAGAAAACAACGTGCGCGTCTACCAAAAGATCAGTGTGAATGCTTAACAAGTGGTTTACAACAAATGGATGCGCGCGTGTTGAAAAGAGCCGCATGAGGGTGCTTGGCACATGGTTTGGTAGAAATGCACGTGCGCGCTCTGTCAAAAGCAGCATGTGCATGCTTAGCTTGCGGTTTGGCAGAAAACAACGTGAGCGTCTACCGAAAGATGCATGTGCATGCTTAACAAGTGGTTTGGCACAAATTGATGCGCGTGTGCTGAAAAGAGCAGCATGGGCGTGTTTGGCACGTCGTTTGGCAGAAATCCACGTGCGCGCTCTCCCAAAACCAGCATATGCATGCTTAACTTGTGGTTCGGCAGAAAACAACGTGCCCTTCTACGGAAAGATGCATGTGCATGCTTAACAAGGGGTATGGCACAAATCCATGCGCGCGTGTTGAAAAGAGCAGCATGGGCGTGCTTAGCACATGGTTGGGTAGAAACACACAGGCGCGCTCTGCCAAAAGCAGCACGTGCATGCATAACTTGTGGTTTGGCAGAAAACAATGTGCGAGTCAACCAAAAGATGCATGTGCATGCTTAACAAGTGGTTTGGCACAAATTGATGCGCGTGTGCTGAAAAGAGCAGCATGGGCGTGTTTGGCACGTCGTTTGGCAGAAATCCACGTGCGCGTTCTCCCAAAAGCAGCATGTGTATGCATAACTTGTGGTTTGGCAGAAAACGACGTGCCCTTCTACGGAAAGATGCATGTGCATGCTTAAGAAGTGGTTTGGCACAAATCCATGCGCGTGTGTTGAAAAGAGCAGCATGAGGGTGCTTGGCACGTGGTTTGGTAGAAATGCACGTGCGCGCTCTGTCAAAAGCAGCATGTGCATGCTTAGCTTGTGGTTTGGCAGAAAACAACGTGCGCCTCTACCGAAAGATGCATGTGCATGCTTAACAAGTGGTTTGGCACAAATCGATGCGCGTGTGCTGAAAAGAGCAGCATGGGCGTGCTTAGCACGTGGTTTGGTAGAAATCCACATGCGCGCTCTGCCAAAAGCAGCATGTGCATGCATAACTTGTGGTTTGGCAGTAAACAACGTGAGCGTCTACCAAAAGATGAGTGTGCATGCTTAACAAGTGGTTTACAACAAATCTATGCGCGTGTGTTGAAAAGAGCAGCATGAGGGTGCTTGGCGTGTGGTTTGGTAGAAATGCAGGTGCGCGCTCTGTCAAAAGCAGCATGTGCATGCTTAGCCTGTGGTTTGGCAAAAAACAACGTGCGCGTCTACGGAAAGATGCATGTGCATGCTTAACAAGTGGTTTGGCACAAATCCATGCGCGCGTGTTGAAAAGAGCCGCATGAGGGTGCTTGGCACATGGTTTGGTAGAAATGCACGTGCGCGCTCTGTCAAAAGCAGCATGTGTATGCTTAGCTTGCGGTTTGGCAGAAAACAACGTGAGCGTCTACCGAAAGATGCATATGCATGCTTAACAAGTGGTTTGGCACAAATTGATGCGCGTGTGCTGAAAAGAGCAGCATGGGCGTGTTTGGCACGTCGTTTGGCAGAAATCCACGTGCACGCTCTCCAAAAAGCAGCATATGCATGCTTAACTTGTGGTTCGGCAGAAAACAACGTGCCCTTCTACGGAAAGATGCATGTGCATGCTTAACAAGTGGTTTGGCACAAATCCATGCGCGCGTGTTGAAAAGAGCAGCATGAGGGTGCTTGGCACATGGTTTGGTAGAAATGCACGTGCGCGCTCTGTCAAAAGCAGCATGTGCATGCTTAGCTTGTGGTTTGGCAGAAACAACGTGCGCGTCTACCGAAAGATGCATGTGCATGCTTATCAAGTGGTTTGGCACAAATTGATGCGCGTGTGCTGAAAAGAGCAGCATGGGCGTGCTTAGCACGTGGTTTGGTAGAAATACACATGTGCGCTCTGCCAAAAGCAGCATGTTCATGCTTAGCTTGTGGTTTGGCAGAAAACAACTTGCGCGTCTACCGAAAGATGCATGTGCATGCTTAACAAGCGGTTTGGCACAAATTGATGCGCGTGTGCTGAAAAGAGCAGCATGGGCGTGCTTAGCACATGGTTGGGTAGAAACACACAGGCGCGCTCTGCCAAAAGCAGCATATGCATGCTTAGCTTGTGGTTTGGCAGAAAACAACGTGCGCGTCTACCGAAAGATGCATGTGCATGCTTAACAAGTGGTTTGGCACAAATCTATGCGCGCGTGTTGAAAAGAGCCGCATGAGGGTGCTTGGCACATGGTTTGGTAGAAATGCACGTGCGCGCTCTGCCAAAAGCAGCATGTGCATGCTTAGCTTGTGGTTTGGCAGAAAACAATGAGCGCGTCAACCGAAAGATGCATCTGCATGCTTAACATGCGGTTTGGCACAAATTGATGCGCGTGTGCTGAAAAGAGCAGCATGGGCGTGCCTAGCACGTGGTTGAGTAGAAACACACAGGCGCGCTCTGCCAAAAGCAGCACGTGCATGCATAACTTGTGGTTTGGCAGAAAACAATGTGAGAGTAAACCAAAAGATGCATGTGCATGCTTAACAAGTGGTTTACCACAAATCGATGCGCGTGTGCAGAAATGAGGAGCATGGGCGTGCTTAGCACGTGGTTTGGTAGAAATCCACTTGCGCGCTCTGCCAAAAGCAGCATGTGCACGCATAACTTGTGGTTTGGCAGAAAACAACGTGCGCGTCTACCAAAAGATGAGTGTGCATGCTTAACAAGTGGTTTACAACAAATCGATGCGCGTGTGTTGAAAAGAGCAGCATGCGGGTGCTTGGCATTTGGTTTGGTAGAAATGCAGGTGCGCGCTCTGTCAAAAGCAGCATGTGCATGCTTAGCTTGTGGTTTGGCAGAAAACAACGTGCGCCTCTACCGAAAGATGCATGTGCATGCTTAACAAGTGGTTTGGCACAAATCGATGCGCGTGTGCTGAAAAGAGCAGCATGGGCGTGCTTAGCACGTGGTTTGGTAGAAATCCACATGCGCGCTCTGCCAAAAGCAGCATGTGCATGCATAACTTGTGGTTTGGCAGTAAACAACGTGCGCGTCTACCAAAAGATGAGTGTGCATGCTTAACAAGTGGTTTACAACAAATCTATGCGCGTGTGTTGAAAAGAGCAGCATGAGGGTGCTTGGCATGTGGTTTGGTAGAAATGCAGGTGCGCGCTCTGTCGAAAGCAGCATGTGCATGCTTAGCCTGTGGTTTGGCACAAAACAACGTGCGCGTCTACGGAAAGATGCATGTGCATGCTTAACAAGTGGTTTGGCACAAATCCATGCGCGCGTGTTGAAAAGAGCCACATGAGGGTGCTTGGCACATGGTTTGGTAGAAATGCACGTGAGCGCTCTGTCAAAAGCAGCATGTGTATGCTTAGCTTGCGGTTTGGCAGAAAACAACGTGAGCGTCTACCGAAAGATGCATATGCATGCTTAACAAGTGGTTTGGCACAAATTGATGCGCGTGTGCTGAAAAGAGCAGCATGGGCGTGTTTGGCACGTCGTTTGGCAGAAATCCACGTGCACGCTCTCCCAAAAGCAGCATATGCATGCTTAACTTGTGGTTCGGCAGAAAACAACGTGCCCTTCTACGGAAAGATGCATGTGCATGCTTAACAAGTGGTTTGGCACAAATCCATGCGCGCGTGTTGAAAAGAGCAGCATGAGGGTGCTTGGCACATGGTTTGGTAGAAATGCACGTGCGCGCTCTGTCAAAAGCAGCATGTGCATGCTTAGCTTGTGGTTTGGCAGAAACAACGTGCGCGTCTACCGAAAGATGCATGTGCATGCTTATCAAGTGGTTTGGCACAAATTGATGCGCGTGTGCTGAAAAGAGCAGCATGGGCGTGCTTAGCACGTGGTTTGGTAGAAATCCACATGTGCGCTCTGCCAAAAGCAGCATGTTCATGCTTAGCTTGTGGTTTGGCAGAAAACAACGTGCGCGTCTACCGAAAGATGCATGTGCATGCTTAACAAGCGGTTTGGCACAAATTGATGCGCGTGTGCTGAAAAGAGCAGCATGGGCGTGCTTAGCACATGGTTGGGTAGAAACACACAGGCGCGCTCTGCCAAAAGCAGCATATGCATGCTTATCTTGTGGTTTGGCAGAAAACAACGTGCGCGTCTACCGAAAGATGCATGTGCATGCTTATCAAGTGGTTTGGCACAAATCGATGCGCGTGTGCTGAAAAGAGCAGCATGGGCGTGCTTAGCACGTGGTTTGGTAGAAATCCACATGTGCGCTCTGCCAAAAGCAGCATGTGCATGCTTAGCTTGTGGTTTGGCAGAAAACAACGTGCGCGTCAACCGAAAGATGCATGTGCATGCTTAACATGCGGTTTGGCACAAATTGATGCGCGTGTGCTGAAAAGAGCAGAATGGGCGTGCTTAGCACGTGGTTGGGTAGAAACACACAGGCGCGCTCTGCCAAAAGCAGCACGTGCATGCATAACTTGTGGTTTGGCAGAAAACAATGTGAGAGTAAACCAAAAGATGCATGTGCATGCTTAACAAGTGGTTTACCACAAATCGATGCGCGTGTGCAGAAATGAGGAGCATGGGCGTGCTTAGCACGTGGTTTGGTAGAAATCCACTTGCGCGCTCTGCCAAAAGCAGCATGTGCACGCATAACTTGTGGTTTGGCAGAAAACAACGTGCGCGTCTACCAAAAGATGAGTGTGCATGCTTAACAAGTGGTTTACAACAAATCGATGCGCGTGTGTTGAAAAGAGCAGCATGAGGGTGCTTGGCATGTGGTTTGGTAGAAATGCAGGTGCGCGCTCTGTCAAAAGCAGCATGTGCATGCTTAGCCTGTGGTTTGGCACAAAACAACGTGCGCGTCTACGGAAAGATGCATGTGCATGCTTAACAAGTGGTTTGGCACAAATCCATGCGCGCGTGTTGAAAAGAGCCGCATGAGGGTGCTTGGCACATGGTTTGGTAGAAATGCACGTGCGCGCTCTGTCAAAAGCAGCATGTGCATGCTTAGCTTGCGGTTTGGCAGAAAACAACGTGAGCGTCTACCGAAAGATGCATGTGCATGCTTAACAAGTGGTTTGGCACAAATTGATGCGCGTCTGCTGAAAAGAGCAGCATGGGCGTGTTTGGCACGTCGTTTGGTAGAAATCCACATGCGCGCTCTGCCAAAAGCAGCATGTGCATGCATAACTTGTGGTTTGGCAGAAAACAACGGGCGCGTCTACCAAAAGATGAGTGTGCATGCTTAACAAGTGGTTTACAACAAATCTATGCGCGTGTGTTGAAAAGAGCAGCATGAGGGTGCTTGGCATGTGGTTTGGTAGAAATGCAGGTGCGCGCTCTGTCAAAAGCAGCATGTGCATGCTTAGCCTGTGGTTTGGCACAAAACAACGTGCGCGTCTACGGAAAGATGCATGTGCATGCTTAACAAGTGGTTTGGCACAAATCCATGCGCGCGTGTTGAAAAGAGCCGCATGAGGGTGCTTGGCATATGGTTTGGTAGAAATGCACGTGCGCGCTCTGTCAAAAGCAGCATGTGTATGCTTAGCTTGCGGTTTGGCAGAAAACAACGTGAGCGTCTACCGAAAGATGCATATGCATGCTTAACAAGTGGTTTGGCACAAATTGATGCGCGTGTGCTGAAAAGAGCAGCATGGGCGTGTTTGGCACGTCGTTTGGCAGAAATCCACGTGCACGCTCTCCCAAAAGCAGCATATGCATGCTTAACTTGTGGTTCCGCAGAAAACAACGTGCCCTTCTACGGAAAGATGCATGTGCATGCTTAACAAGTGGTTTGGCACAAATCCATGCGCGCGTGTTCAAAAGAGCAGCATGAGGGTGCTTGGCACATGGTTTGGTACAAATGCATGTGCGCGCTCTGTCAAAAGCAGCATGTGCATGCTTAGCTTGTGGTTTGGCAGAAACAACGTGCGCGTCTACCGAAAGATGCATGTGCATGCTTATCAAGTGGTTTGGCACAAATTGATGCGCGTCTGCTGAAAAGAGCAGCATGGGCGTGCTTAGCACATGGTTGGGGAGAAACACACAGGCGCGCTCTGCCAAAAGCAGCACGTGCATGCATAACTTGTGGTTTGGCAGAAAACAATGTGCGAGTCAACCAAAAGATGCATGTGCATGCTTAACAAGTGGTTTGGCACAAATTGATGCGCGTGTGCTGAAAAGAGCAGCATGGGCGTGTTTGGCACGTCGTTTGGCAGAAATCCACGTGCGCGCTCTGCCAAAAGAAGCATGTGCATGCATAACTTGTGGTTTGGCAGAAAACAACGTGCGCGTCTACCAAAAGATCAGTGTGAACGCTTAACAAGTGGTTTACAACAAATGGATGCGCGCGTGTTGAAAAGAGCCGCATGAGGGTGCTTGGCACATGGTTTGGTAGAAATGCACGTGCGCGCTCTGTCAAAAGCAGCATGTGCATGCTTAGCTTGCGGTTTGGCAGAAAACAACGTGAGCATCTACCGAAAGATGCATGTGCATGCTTAACAAGTGGTTTGGCACAAATTGATGCGCGTGTGCTGAAAAGAGCAGCATGGGCGTGTTTGGCACGTCGTTTGGCAGAAATCCCCGTGCGCGCTCTCCCAAAAGCAGCATATGCATGCTTAACTTGTGGTTCGGCAGAAAACAACGTGCTCTTCTACGGAAAGATGCATGTGCATGCTTAACAAGGGGTGTGGCACAAATCCATGCGCGCGTGTTGAAAAGAGCAGCATGGGCGTGCTTAGCACATGGTTGGGTAGAAACACACAGGCGCGCTCTGCCAAAAGCAGCACGTGCATGCATAACTTGTGGTTTGGCAGAAAACAATGTGCGAGTCAACCAAAAGATGCATGTGCATGCTTAACAAGTGGTTTGGCACAAATTGATGCGCGTGTGCTGAAAAGAGCAGCATGGGCGTGTTTGGCACGTCGTTTGGCAGAAATCCACGTGCGCGTTCTCCCAAAAGCAGCATGTGTATGCATAACTTGTGGTTTGGCAGAAAACGACGTGCCCTTCTACGGAAAGATGCATGTGCATGCTTAAGAAGTGGTTTGGCACAAATCCATGCGCGTGTGTTGAGAAGAGCAGCATGAGGGTGCTTGGCACGTGGTTTGGTAGAAATGCACGTGCGCGCTCTGTCAAAAGCAGCATGTGCATGCTTAGCTTGTGGTTTGGCAGAAAACAACGTGCGCCTCTACCGAAAGATGCATGTGCATGCTTAACAAGTGGTTTGGCACAAATCGATGCGCGTGTGCTGAAAAGAGCAGCATGGGCGTGCTTAGCACGTGGTTTGGTAGAAATCCACATGCGCGCTCTGCCAAAAGCAGCATGTGCATGCATAACTTGTGGTTTGGCAGAAAACAACGCGCGCGTCTACCAAAAGATGAGTGTGCATGCTTAACAAGTGGTTTACAACAAATCTATGCGCGTGTGTTGAAAAGAGCAGCATGGGGGTGCTTGGCATGTGGTTTGGTAGAAATGCAGGTGCGCGCTCTGTCAAAAGCAGCATGTGCATGCTTAGCCTGTGGTTTGGCACAAAACAACGTGCGCGTCTACGGAAAGATGCATGTGCATGCTTAACAAGTGGTTTGGCACAAATCCATGCGCGCGTGTTGAAAAGAGCCGCATGAGGGTGCTTGGCACATGGTTTGGTAGAAATGCACGTGCGCGCTCTGTCAAAAGCAGCATGTGTATGCTTAGCTTGCGGTTTGGCAGAAAACAACGTGCGCGTCTACCGAAAGATGCATGTGCATGCTTATCAAGTGGTTTGGCACAAACTGATGCGCGTGTGCTGAAAAGAGCAGCATGGGCGTGTTTGCCACGTCGTTTGGCAGAAATCCACGTGCGCGCTCTCCGAAAAGCAGCATGTGCATGCTTAACTTGTGGTTCGGCAGAAAACAACGTGCCCTTCTACGGAAAGATGCATGTGCATGCTTAACAAGTGGTTTGGCACAAATCCATGCGCGCGTGTTGAAAAGAGCAGCATGAGGGTGCTTGGCACATGGTTTGGTAGAAATGCACGTGCGCGCTCTGTCAAAAGCAGCATGTGCATGCTTAGCTTGCGGTTTGGCAGAAACAACGTACGCGTCTACCGAAAGATGCATGTGCATGCTTATCAAGTGGTTTGGCACAAATTGATGCGCGTGTACTGAAAAGAGCAGCATGGGCGTGCTTAGCGCGTGGTTTGGTAGAAATCCACATGTGCGCTCTGCCAAAAGCAGCATGTGCATGCTTAGCTTGTGGTTTGGCAGAAAACAACGTGCGCGTCAACCGAAAGATGCATGTGCATGCTTAACATGCGGTTTGGCACAAATTGATGCGCGTGTGCTGAAAAGAGCAGCATGGGCATGCTTAGCACATGGTTGGGTAGAAACACACAGGCGCGCTCTGCCAAAAGCAGCATGTGCATGCTTAGCTTGTGGTTTGGCAGAAAACAACGTGCGCGTCTACCGAAAGATGCATGTGCATGCTTAACAAGTGGTTTGGCACAAATCGATGCGCGTGTGCTGAAAAGAGCAGCATGGGCGTGCTTAGCACGTGGTTTGGTAGAAACCCACATGCGCGCTCTGCCAAAAGCAGCATGTGCACGCATAACTTGTGGTTTGGCAGAAAACAACGTGCGCGTCTAGAAAAAGATGAGTGTGCATGCTTAACAAGTGGTTTACAACAAATCGATGCGCGAGTGTTGAAAAGAGCAGCATGAGGGTGCTTAGCACGTGGTTTGGTAGAAATCCACATGTGCGCTCTGCCAAAAGCAGCATGTGCATGCTTAGCTTGTGGTTTGGCAGAAAACAACGTGCGCGTCTACCGAAAGATGCATGTGCATGCTTAACAAGTGGTTTGGCACAAATCCATGCGCGCTTGTTGAAAAGAGCAGCATGAGGGTGCTTGGCACATGGTTTGGTAGAAATGCACGTGCGCGCTCTGTCAAAAGCAGCATGTGCATGCTTAGCTTGCGGTTTGGGAGAAACAACGTGCGCGTCTACAGAAAGATGCATGTGCATGCTTATCAAGTGGTTTGGCACAAATTGATGCGCGAGTGCTGAAAAGAGCAGCATGGGCGTGTTTGCCACGTCGTTTGGCACAAATCCACGTGCGCGCTCTCCCAAAAGCAGCATGTGCATGCTTAACTTGTGGTTCGGTAGAAAACAATGTGCCCTTCTACGGAAAGATGCATGTGCATGCTTAACAAGTGGTTTGGCACAAATCCATGCGCGCGTGTTGAAAAGAGCAGCATGAGGGTGCTTGGCACATGGTTTGGTAGAAATGCACGTGCGCGCTCTGTCAAAAGCGGCATGTGCATGCTTAGCTTGCGGTTTGGCAGAAACAACGTGCGCGTCTACCGAAAGATGCATGTGCATGCTTATCAAGTGGTTTGGCACAAATTGATGCGCGTGTGCTGAAAAGAGCAGCATGGGCGTGCTTAGCACGTGGTTTGGTAGAAATCCACATGCGCCCTCTCCCAAAAGCAGCATGTGCGTGCATAACTTGTGGTTTGGCAGAAAACAACGTGCGCGTCTACCAAAAGATGAGTGTGCATGCTTAACAAGTGGTTTACAACAAATCGATGCGCGTGTGTTGAAAAGAGCAGCATGAGGGTGCTTGGCATGTGGTTTGGTAGAAATGCACGTGCGCGCTCTGTCAAAAGCAGCATGTGCATGCTTAGCCTGTGGTTTGGCACAAAACAACGTGCGCGTCTACGGAAAGATGCATGTGCATGCTTAACAAGTGGTTTGGCACAAATCCATGCGCGCGCGTTGAAAAGAGCCGCATGAGGGTGCTTGGCACATGGTTTGGTAGAAATGCACGTGCGCGCTCTGTCAAAAGCAGCATGTGCATGCTTAGCTTGCGGTTTGGCAGAAAACAACGTGAGCGTCTACCGAAAGATGCATGTGCATGCTTAACTAGTGGTTTGGCACAAATTGATGCGCGTCTGCTGAAAAGAGCAGCATGGGCGTGTTTGGCACGTCGTTTGGTAGAAATCCACATGCGCGCTCTGCCAAAAGCAGCATGTGCATGCATAACTTGTGGTTTGGCAGAAAACAACGGGCGCGTCTACCAAAAGATGAGTGTGCATGCTTAACAAGTGGTTTACAACAAATCTATGCGCGTGTGTTGAAAAGATCAGCATGAGGGTGCTTGGCATGTGGTTTGGTAGAAATGCAGGTGCGCGCTCTGTCAAAAGCAGCATGTGCATGCTTAGCCTGTGGTTTGGCACAAAACAACGTGCGCGTCTACGGAAAGATGCATGTGCATGCTTAACAAGTGGTTTGGCACAAATCCATGCGCGCGTGTTGAAAAGAGCCGCATGAGGGTGCTTGGCACATGGTTGTGTAGAAATGCACGTGCGCGCTCTGTCAAAAGCAGCATGTGTATGCTTAGCTTGCGGTTTGGCAGAAAACAACGTGAGCGTCTACCGAAAGATGCATATGCATGCTTAACAAGTGGTTTGGCACAAATTGATGCGCGTGTGCTGAAAAGAGCAGCATGGGCGTGTTTGGCATGTCGTTTGGCAGAAATCCACGTGCACGCTCTCCCAAAAGCAGCATATGCATGCTTAACTTGTGGTTCGGCAGAAAACAACGTGCCCTTCTACGGAGAGATGCATGTGCATGCTTAACAAGTGGTTTGGCACAAATCCATGCGCGCGTGTTCAAAAGAGCAGCATGAGGGTGCTTGGCACATGGTTTGTTAGAAATGCATGTGCGCGCTCTGTCAAAAGCAGCATGTGCATGCTTAGCTTGTGGTTTGGCAGAAACAACGTGCGCGTCTACCGAAAGATGCATGTGCATGCTTATCAAGTGGTTTGGCACAAATTGATGCGCGTCTGCTGAAAAGAGCAGCATGGGCGTGCTTAGCACATGGTTGGGTAGAAACACACAGGCGCGCTCTGCCAAAAGCAGCAAGTGCATGCATAACTTGTGGTTTGGCAGAAAACAATGTGCGAGTCAACCAAAAGATGCATGTGCATGTTTAACAAGTGGTTTGGCACAAATTGATGCGCGTGTGCTGAAAAGAGCAGCATGGGCGTGTTTGGCACGTCGTTTGGCAGAAATCCACGTGCGCGCTCTGCCAAAAGAAGCATGTGCATGCATAACTTGTGGTTTGGCAGAAAACAACGTGCGCGTCTACCAAAAGATCAGTGTGAATGCTTAACAAGTGGTTTACAACAAATGGATGCGCGCGTGTTGAAAAGAGCCGCATGAGGGTGCTTGGCACATGGTTTGGTAGAAATGCACGTGCGCGCTCTGCCAAAAGCAGCATGTGCATGCTTAGCTTGTGGTTTGGCAGAAAACAATGAGCGCGTCAACCGAAAGATGCATCTGCATGCTTAACATGCGGTTTGGCACAAATTGATGCGCGTGTGCTGAAAAGAGCAGCATGGGCGTGCCTAGCACGTGGTTGAGTAGAAACACACAGGCGCGCTCTGCCAAAAGCAGCACGTGCATGCATAACTTGTGGTTTGGCAGAAAACAATGTGAGAGTAAACCAAAAGATGCATGTGCATGCTTAACAAGTGGTTTACCACAAATCGATGCGCGTGTGCAGAAATGAGGAGCATGGGCGTGCTTAGCACGTGGTTTGGTAGAAATCCACTTGCGCGCTCTGCCAAAAGCAGCATGTGCACGCATAACTTGTGGTTTGGCAGAAAACAACGTGCGCGTCTACCAAAAGATGAGTGTGCATGCTTAACAAGTGGTTTACAACAAATCGATGCGCGTGTGTTGAAAAGAGCAGCATGCGGGTGCTTGGCATTTGGTTTGGTAGAAATGCAGGTGCGCGCTCTGTCAAAAGCAGCATGTGCATGCTTAGCTTGTGGTTTGGCAGAAAACAACGTGCGCCTCTACCGAAAGATGCATGTGCATGCTTAACAAGTGGTTTGGCACAAATCGATGCGCGTGTGCTGAAAAGAGCAGCATGGGCGTGCTTAGCACGTGGTTTGGTAGAAATCCACATGCGCGCTCTGCCAAAAGCAGCATGTGCATGCATAACTTGTGGTTTGGCAGTAAACAACGTGCGCGTCTACCAAAAGATGAGTGTGCATGCTTAACAAGTGGTTTACAACAAATCTATGCGCGTGTGTTGAAAAGAGCAGCATGAGGGTGCTTGGCATGTGGTTTGGTAGAAATGCAGGTGCGCGCTCTGTCGAAAGCAGCATGTGCATGCTTAGGCTGTGGTTTGGCACAAAACAACGTGCGCGTCTACGGAAAGATGCATGTGCATGCTTAACAAGTGGTTTGGCACAAATCCATGCGCGCGTGTTGAAAAGAGCCACATGAGGGTGCTTGGCACATGGTTTGGTAGAAATGCACGTGAGCGCTCTGTCAAAAGCAGCATGTGTATGCTTAGCTTGCGGTTTGGCAGAAAACAACGTGAGCGTCTACCGAAAGATGCATATGCATGCTTAACAAGTGGTTTGGCACAAATTGATGCGCGTGTGCTGAAAAGAGCAGCATGGGCGTGTTTGGCACGTCGTTTGGCAGAAATCCACGTGCACGCTCTCCCAAAAGCAGCATATGCATGCTTAACTTGTGGTTCGGCAGAAAACAACGTGCCCTTCTACGGAAAGATGCATGTGCATGCTTAACAAGTGGTTTGGCACAAATCCATGCGCGCGTGTTGAAAAGAGCAGCATGAGGGTGCTTGGCACATGGTTTGGTAGAAATGCACGTGCGCGCTCTGTCAAAAGCAGCATGTGCATGCTTAGCTTGTGGTTTGGCAGAAACAACGTGCGCGTCTACCGAAAGATGCATGTGCATGCTTATCAAGTGGTTTGGCACAAATTGATGCGCGTGTGTTGAAAAGAGCAGCATGGGCGTGCTTAGCACGTGGTTTGGTAGAAATCCACATGTGCGCTCTGCCAAAAGCAGCATGTTCATGCTTAGCTTGTGGTTTGGCAGAAAACAACGTGCGCGTCTACCGAAAGATGCATGTGCATGCTTAACAAGCGGTTTGGCACAAATTGATGCGCGTGTGCTGAAAAGAGCAGCATGGGCGTGCTTAGCACATGGTTGGGTAGAAACACACAGGCGCGCTCTGCCAAAAGCAGCATATGCATGCTTATCTTGTGGTTTGGCAGAAAACAACGTGCGCGTCTACCGAAAGATGCATGTGCATGCTTATCAAGTGGTTTGGCACAAATCGATGCGCGTGTGCTGAAAAGAGCAGCATGGGCGTGCTTAGCACGTGGTTTGGTAGAAATCCACATGTGCGCTCTGCCAAAAGCAGCATGTGCATGCTTAGCTTGTGGTTTGGCAGAAAACAACGTGCGCGTCAACCGAAAGATGCATGTGCATGCTTAACATGCGGTTTGGCACAAATTGATGCGCGTGTGCTGAAAAGAGCAGAATGGGCGTGCTTAGCAAAGGTTGGGTAGAAACACACAGGCGCGCTCTGCCAAAAGCAGCACGTGCATGCATAACTTGTGGTTTGGCAGAAAACAATGTGAGAGTAAACCAAAAGATGCATGTGCATGCTTAACAAGTGGTTTACCACAAATCGATGCGCGTGTGCAGAAATGAGGAGCATGGGCGTGCTTAGCACGTGGTTTGGTAGAAATCCACTTGCGCGCTCTGCCAAAAGCAGCATGTGCACGCATAACTTGTGGTTTGGCAGAAAACAACGTGCGCGTCTACCAAAAGATGAGTGTGCATGCTTAACAAGTGGTTTACAACAAATCGATGCGCGTGTGTTGAAAAGAGCAGCATGAGGGTGCTTGGCATGTGGTTTGGTAGAAATGCAGGTGCGCGCTCTGTCAAAAGCAGCATGTGCATGCTTAGCCTGTGGTTTGGCACAAAACAACGTGCACGTCTACGGAAAGATGCATGTGCATGCTTAACAAGTGGTTTGGCACAAATCCATGCGCGCGTGTTGAAAAGAGCCGCATGAGGGTGCTTGGCACATGGTTTGGTAGAAATGCACGTGCGCGCTCTGTCAAAAGCAGCATGTGCATGCTTAGCTTGCGGTTTGGCAGAAAACAACGTGAGCGTCTACCGAAAGATGCATGTGCATGCTTAACAAGTGGTTTGGCACAAATTGATGCGCGTCTGCTGAAAAGAGCAGCATGGGCGTGTTTGGCACGTCGTTTGGTAGAAATCCACATGCGCGCTCTGCCAAAAGCAGCATGTGCATGCATAACTTGTGGTTTGGCAGAAAACAACGGGCGCGTCTACCAAAAGATGAGTGTGCATGCTTAACAAGTGGTTTACAACAAATCTATGCGCGTGTGTTGAAAAGAGCAGCATGAGGGTGCTTGGCATGTGGTTTGGTAGAAATGCAGGTGCGCGCTCTGTCAAAAGCAGCATGTGCATGCTTAGCCTGTGGTTTGGCACAAAACAACGTGCGCGTCTACGGAAAGATGCATGTGCATGCTTAACAAGTGGTTTGGCACAAATCCATGCGCGTGTGTTGAAAAGAGCCGCATGAGGGTGCTTGGCACATGGTTTGGTAGAAATGCACGTGCGCGCTCTGTCAAAAGCAGCATGTGTATGCTTAGCTTGCGGTTTGGCAGAAAACAACGTGAGCGTCTACCGAAAGATGCATATGCATGCTTAACAAGTGGTTTGGCACAAATTGATGCGCGTGTGCTGAAAAGAGCAGCATGGGCGTGTTTGGCACGTCGTTTGGCAGAAATCCACGTGCACGCTCTCCCAAAAGCAGCATATGCATGCTTAACTTGTGGTTCCGCAGAAAACAACGTGCCCTTCTACGGAAAGATGCATGTGCATGCTTAACAAGTGGTTTGGCACAAATCCATGCGCGCGTGTTCAAAAGAGCAGCATGAGGGTGCTTGGCACATGGTTTGGTAGAAATGCATGTGCGCGCTCTGTCAAAAGCAGCATGTGCATGCTTAGCTTGTGGTTTGGCAGAAAACAACGTGCGCGTCTACCGAAAGATGCATGTGCATGCTTAACAAGCGGTTTGGCACAAATTGATGCGCGTGTGCTGAAAAGAGCAGCATGGGCGTGCTTAGCACATGGTTGGGTAGAAACACACAGGCGCGCTCTGCCAAAAGCAGCACGTGCATGCATAACTTGTGGTTTGGCAGAAAACAATGTGCGAGTCAACCAAAAGATGCATGTGCATGCTTAACAAGTGGTTTGGCACAAATTGATGCGCGTGTGCTGAAAAGAGCAGCATGGGCGTGTTTAGCACGTCGTTTGGAAGAAATCCACGTGCGCGCTCTGCCAAAAGAAGCATGTGCATGCATAACTTGTGGTTTGGCAGAAAACAACGTGCGCGTCTACCAAAAGATCAGTGTGAATGCTTAACAAGTGGTTTACAACAAATGGATGCGCGCGTGTTGAAAAGAGCCGCATGAGGGTGCTTGGCACATGGTTTGGTAGAAATGCACGTGCGCGCTCTGTCAAAAGCAGCATGTGCATGCTTAGCTTGCGGTTTGGCAGAAAACAACGTGAGCGTCTACCGAAAGATGCATGTGCATGCTTAACAAGTGGTTTGGCACAAATTGATGCGCGTGTGCTGAAAAGAGCAGCATGGGCGTGTTTGGCACGTCGTTTGGCAGAAATCCACGTGCGCGCTCTCCCAAAACCAGCATATGCATGCTTAACTTGTGGTTCGGCAGAAAACAACGTGCCCTTCTACGGAAAGATGCATGTGCATGCTTAACAAGGGGTATGGCACAAATCCATGCGCGCGTGTTGAAAAGAGCAGCATGGGCGTGCTTAGCACATGGTTGGGTAGAAACACACAGGCGCGCTCTGCCAAAAGCAGCACGTGCATGCATAACTTGTGGTTTGGCAGAAAACAATGTGCGAGTCAACCAAAAGATGCATGTGCATGCTTAACAAGTGGTTTGGCACAAATTGATGCGCGTGTGCTGAAAAGAGCAGCATGGGCGTGTTTGGCACGTCGTTTGGCAGAAATCCACGTGCGCGTTCTCCCAAAAGCAGCATGTGTATGCATAACTTGTGGTTTGGCAGAAAACGACGTGCCCTTCTACGGAAAGATGCATGTGCATGCTTAAGAAGTGGTTTGGCACAAATCCATGCGCGTGTGTTGAAAAGAGCAGCATGAGGGTGCTTGGCACGTGGTTTGGTAGAAATGCACGTGCGCGCTCTGTCAAAAGCAGCATGTGCATGCTTAGCTTGTGGTTTGGCAGAAAACAACGTGCGCCTCTACCGAAAGATGCATGTGCATGCTTAACAAGTGGTTTGGCACAAATCGATGCGCGTGTGCTGAAAAGAGCAGCATGGGCGTGCTTAGCACGTGGTTTGGTAGAAATCCACATGCGCGCTCTGCCAAAAGCAGCATGTGCATGCAAAACTTGTGGTTTGGCAGTAAACAACGTGAGCGTCTACCAAAAGATGAGTGTGCATGCTTAACAAGTGGTTTACAACAAATCTATGCGCGTGTGTTGAAAAGAGCAGCATGAGGGTGCTTGGCGTGTGGTTTGGTAGAAATGCAGGTGCGCGCTCTGTCAAAAGCAGCATGTGCATGCTTAGCCTGTGGTTTGGCAAAAAACAACGTGCGCGTCTACGGAAAGATGCATGTGCATGCTTAACAAGTGCTTTGGCACAAATCCATGCGCGCGTGTTGAAAAGAGCCGCATGAGGGTGCTTGGCACATGGTTTGGTAGAAATGCACGTGCGCGCTCTGTCAAAAGCAGCATGTGTATGCTTAGCTTGCGGTTTGGCAGAAAACAACGTGAGCGTCTACCGAAAGATGCATATGCATGCTTAACAAGTGGTTTGGCACAAATTGATGCGCGTGTGCTGAAAAGAGCAGCATGGGCGTGTTTGGCACGTCGTTTGGCAGAAATCCACGTGCACGCTCTCCAAAAAGCAGCATATGCATGCTTAACTTGTGGTTCGGCAGAAAACAACGTGCCCTTCTACGGAAAGATGCATGTGCATGCTTAACAAGTGGTTTGGCACAAATCCATGCGCGCGTGTTGAAAAGAGCAGCATGAGGGTGCTTGGCACATGGTTTGGTAGAAATGCACGTGCGCGCTCTGTCAAAAGCAGCATGTGCATGCTTAGCTTGTGGTTTGGCAGAAACAACGTGCGCGTCTACCGAAAGATGCATGTGCATGCTTATCAAGTGGTTTGGCACAAATTGATGCGCGTGTGCTGAAAAGAGCAGCATGGGCGTGCTTAGCACGTGGTTTGGTAGAAATACACATGTGCGCTCTGCCAAAAGCAGCCTGTTCATGCTTAGCTTGTGGTTTGGCAGAAAACAACTTGCGCGTCTACCGAAAGATGCATGTGCATGCTTAACAAGCGGTTTGGCACAAATTGATGCGCGTGTGCTGAAAAGAGCAGCATGGGCGTGCTTAGCACATGGTTGGGTAGAAACACACAGGCGCGCTCTGCCAAAAGCAGCATATGCATGCTTAGCTTGTGGTTTGGCAGAAAACAACGTGCGCGTCTACCGAAAGATGCATGTGCATGCTTAACAAGTGGTTTGGCACAAATCTATGCGCGCGTGTTGAAAAGAGCCGCATGAGGGTGCTTGGCACATGGTTTGGTAGAAATGCACGTGCGCGCTCTGCCAAAAGCAGCATGTGCATGCTTAGCTTGTGGTTTGGCAGAAAACAATGAGCGCGTCAACCGAAAGATGCATCTGCATGCTTAACATGCGGTTTGGCACAAATTGATGCGCGTGTGCTGAAAAGAGCAGCATGGGCGTGCCTAGCACGTGGTTGAGTAGAAACACACAGGCGCGCTCTGCCAAAAGCAGCACGTGCATGCATAACTTGGGGTTTGGCAGAAAACAATGTGAGAGTAAACCAAAAGATGCATGTGCATGCTTAACAAGTGGTTTACCACAAATCGATGCGCGTGTGCAGAAATGAGGAGCATGGGCGTGCTTAGCACGTGGTTTGGTAGAAATCCACTTGCGCGCTCTGCCAAAAGCAGCATGTGCACGCATAACTTGTGGTTTGGCAGAAAACAACGTGCGCGTCTACCAAAAGATGAGTGTGCATGCTTAACAAGTGGTTTACAACAAATCGATGCGCGTGTGTTGAAAAGAGCAGCATGCGGGTGCTTGGCATTTGGTTTGGTAGAAATGCAGGTGCGCGCTCTGTCAAAAGCAGCATGTGCATGCTTAGCTTGTGGTTTGGCAGAAAACAACGTGCGCCTCTACCGAAAGATGCATGTGCATGCTTAACAAGTGGTTTGGCACAAATCGATGCGCGTGTGCTGAAAAGAGCAGCATGGGCGTGCTTAGCACGTGGTTTGGTAGAAATCCACATGCGCGCTCTGCCAAAAGCAGCATGTGCATGCATAACTTGTGGTTTGGCAGTAAACAACGTGCGCGTCTACCAAAAGATGAGTGTGCATGCTTAACAAGTGGTTTACAACAAATCTATGCGCGTGTGTTGAAAAGAGCAGCATGAGGGTGCTTGGCATGTGGTTTGGTAGAAATGCAGGTGCGCGCTCTGTCGAAAGCAGCATGTGCATGCTTAGCCTGTGGTTTGGCACAAAACAACGTGCGCGTCTACGGAAAGATGCATGTGCATGCTTAACAAGTGGTTTGGCACAAATCCATGCGCGCGTGTTGAAAAGAGCCACATGAGGGTGCTTGGCACATGGTTTGGTAGAAATGCACGTGAGCGCTCTGTCAAAAGCAGCATGTGCATGCTTAGCTTGTGGTTTGGCAGAAAACAACGTGCGCGTCTACCGAAAGATGCATGTGCATGCTTAACAAGCGGTTTGGCACAAATTGATGCGCGTGTGCTGAAAAGAGCAGCATGGGCGTGTTTGGCACGTCGTTTGGCAGAAATCCACGTGCACGCTCTCCCAAAAGCAGCATATGCATGCTTAACTTGTGGTTCGGCAGAAAACAACGTGCCCTTCTACGGAAAGATGCATGTGCATGCTTAACAAGTGGTTTGGCACAAATCCATGCGCGCGTGCTGAAAAGAGCAACATGAGGGTGCTTGGCACATGGTTTGGTAGAAATGCACGTGCGCGCTCTGTCAAAAGCAGCATGTGCATGCTTAGCTTGTGGTTTGGCAGAAACAACCTGCGCGTCTACCGAAAGATGCATGTGCATGCTTATCAAGTGGTTTGGCACAAATTGATGCGCGTGTGCTGAAAAGAGCAGCATGGGCGTGCTTAGCACGTGGTTTGGTAGAAATCCACATGTGCGCTCTGCCAAAAGCAGCATGTTCATGCTTAGCTTGTGGTTTGGCAGAAAACAACGTGCGCGTCTACCGAAAGATGCATGTGCATGCTTAACAAGCGGTTTGGCACAAATTGATGCGCGTGTGCTGAAAAGAGCAGCATGGGCGTGCTTAGCACATGGTTGGGTAGAAACACACAGGCGCGCTCTGCCAAAAGCAGCATATGCATGCTTATCTTGTGGTTTGGCAGAAAACAACGTGCGCGTCTACCGAAAGATGCATGTGCATGCTTATCAAGTGGTTTGGCACAAATCGATGCGCGTGTGCTGAAAAGAGCAGCATGGGCGTGCTTAGCACGTGGTTTGGTAGAAATCCACATGTGCGCTCTGCCAAAAGCAGCATGTGCATGCTTAGCTTGTGGTTTGGCAGAAAACAACGTGCGCGTCAACCGAAAGATGCATGTGCATGCTTAACATGCGGTTTGGCACAAATTGATGCGCGTGTGCTGAAAAGAGCAGAATGGGCGTGCTTAGCACGTGGTTGGGTAGAAACACACAGGCGCGCTCTGCCAAAAGCAGCACGTGCATGCATAACTTGTGGTTTGGCAGAAAACAATGTGAGAGTAAACCAAAAGATGCATGTGCATGCTTAACAAGTGGTTTACCACAAATCGATGCGCGTGTGCAGAAATGAGGAGCATGGGCGTGCTTAGCACGTGGTTTGGTAGAAATCCACTTGCGCGCTCTGCCAAAAGCAGCATGTGCACGCATAACTTGTGGTTTGGCAGAAAACAACGTGCGCGTCTACCAAAAGATGAGTGTGCATGCTTAACAAGTGGTTTACAACAAATCGATGCGCGTGTGTTGAAAAGAGCAGCATGAGGGTGCTTGGCATGTGGTTTGGTAGAAATGCAGGTGCGCGCTCTGTCAAAAGCAGCATGTGCATGCTTAGCCTGTGGTTTGGCACAAAACAACGTGCGCGTCTACGGAAAGATGCATGTGCATGCTTAACAAGTGGTTTGGCACAAATCCATGCGCGCGTGTTGAAAAGAGCCGCATGAGGGTGCTTGGCACATGGTTTGGTAGAAATGCACGTGCGCGCTCTGTCAAAAGCAGCATGTGCATGCTTAGCTTGCGGTTTGGCAGAAAACAACGTGAGCGTCTACCGAAAGATGCATGTGCATGCTTAACAAGTGGTTTGGCACAAATTGATGCGCGTCTGCTGAAAAGAGCAGCATGGGCGTGTTTGGCACGTCGTTTGGTAGAAATCCACATGCGCGCTCTGCCAAAAGCAGCATGTGCATGCATAACTTGTGGTTTGGCAGAAAACAACGGGCGCGTCTACCAAAAGATGAGTGTGCATGCTTAACAAGTGGTTTACAACAAATCTATGCGCGTGTGTTGAAAAGAGCAGCATGAGGGTGCTTGGCATGTGGTTTGGTAGAAATGCAGGTGCGCGCTCTGTCAAAAGCAGCATGTGCATGCTTAGCCTGTGGTTTGGCACAAAACAACGTGCGCGTCTACGGAAAGATGCATGTGCATGCTTAACAAGTGGTTTGGCACAAATCCATGCGCGCGTGTTGAAAAGAGCCGCATGAGGGTGCTTGGCACATGGTTTGGTAGAAATGCACGTGCGCGCTCTGTCAAAAGCAGCATGTGTATGCTTAGCTTGCGGTTTGGCAGAAAACAACGTGAGCGTCTACCGAAAGATGCATATGCATGCTTAACAAGTGGTTTGGCACAAATTGATGCGCGTGTGCTGAAAAGAGCAGCATGGGCGTGTTTGGCACGTCGTTTGGCAGAAATCCACGTGCACGCTCTCCCAAAAGCAGCATATGCATGCTTAACTTGTGGTTCCGCAGAAAACAACGTGCCCTTCTACGGAAAGATGCATGTGCATGCTTAACAAGTGGTTTGGCACAAATCCATGCGCGCGTGTTCAAAAGAGCAGCATGAGGGTGCTTGGCACATGGTTTGGTAGAAATGCATGTGCGCGCTCTGTCAAAAGCAGCATGTGCATGCTTAGCTTGTGGTTTGGCAGAAAACAACGTGCGCGTCTACCGAAAGATGCATGTGCATGCTTAACAAGCGGTTTGGCACAAATTGATGCGCGTGTGCTGAAAAGAGCAGCATGGGCGTGCTTAGCACATGGTTGGGTAGAAACACACAGGCGCGCTCTGCCAAAAGCAGCACGTGCATGCATAACTTGTGGTTTGGCAGAAAACAATGTGCGAGTCAACCAAAAGATGCATGTGCATGCTTAACAAGTGGTTTGGCACAAATTGATGCGCGTGTGCTGAAAAGAGCAGCATGGGCGTGTTTAGCACGTCGTTTGGAAGAAATCCACGTGCGCGCTCTGCCAAAAGAAGCATGTGCATGCATAACTTGTGGTTTGGCAGAAAACAACGTGCGCGTCTACCAAAAGATCAGTGTGAATGCTTAACAAGTGGTTTACAACAAATGGATGCGCGCGTGTTGAAAAGAGCCGCATGAGGGTGCTTGGCACATGGTTTGGTAGAAATGCACGTGCGCGCTCTGTCAAAAGCAGCATGTGCATGCTTAGCTTGCGGTTTGGCAGAAAACAACGTGAGCGTCTACCGAAAGATGCATGTGCATGCTTAACAAGTGGTTTGGCACAAATTGATGCGCGTGTGCTGAAAAGAGCAGCATGGGCGTGTTTGGCACGTCGTTTGGCAGAAATCCACGTGCGCGCTCTCCCAAAACCAGCATATGCATGCTTAACTTGTGGTTCGGCAGAAAACAACGTGCCCTTCTACGGAAAGATGCATGTGCATGCTTAACAAGGGGTATGGCACAAATCCATGCGCGCGTGTTGAAAAGAGCAGCATGGGCGTGCTTAGCACATGGTTGGGTAGAAACACACAGGCGCGCTCTGCCAAAAGCAGCACGTGCATGCATAACTTGTGGTTTGGCAGAAAACAATATGCGAGTCAACCAAAAGATGCATGTGCATGCTTAACAAGTGGTTTGGCACAAATTGATGCGCGTGTGCTGAAAAGAGCAGCATGGGCGTGTTTGGCACGTCGTTTGGCAGAAATCCACGTGCGCGTTCTCCCAAAAGCAGCATGTGTATGCATAACTTGTGGTTTGGCAGAAAACGACGTGCCCTTCTACGGAAAGATGCATGTGCATGCTTAAGAAGTGGTTTGGCACAAATCCATGCGCGTGTGTTGAAAAGAGCAGCATGAGGGTGCTTGGCACGTGGTTTGGTAGAAATGCACGTGCGCGCTCTGTCAAAAGCAGCATGTGCATGCTTAGCTTGTGGTTTGGCAGAAAACAACGTGCGCCTCTACCGAAAGATGCATGTGCATGCTTAACAAGTGGTTTGGCACAAATCGATGCGCGTGTGCTGAAAAGAGCAGCATGGGCGTGCTTAGCACGTGGTTTGGTAGAAATCCACATGCGCGCTCTGCCAAAAGCAGCATGTGCATGCAAAACTTGTGGTTTGGCAGTAAACAACGTGAGCGTCTACCAAAAGATGAGTGTGCATGCTTAACAAGTGGTTTACAACAAATCTATGCGCGTGTGTTGAAAAGAGCAGCATGAGGGTGCTTGGCGTGTGGTTTGGTAGAAATGCAGGTGCGCGCTCTGTCAAAAGCAGCATGTGCATGCTTAGCCTGTGGTTTGGCAAAAAACAACGTGCGCGTCTACGGAAAGATGCATGTGCATGCTTAACAAGTGCTTTGGCACAAATCCATGCGCGCGTGTTGAAAAGAGCCGCATGAGGGTGCTTGGCACATGGTTTGGTAGAAATGCACGTGCGCGCTCTGTCAAAAGCAGCATGTGTATGCTTAGCTTGCGGTTTGGCAGAAAACAACGTGAGCGTCTACCGAAAGATGCATATGCATGCTTAACAAGTGGTTTGGCACAAATTGATGCGCGTGTGCTGAAAAGAGCAGCATGGGCGTGTTTGGCACGTCGTTTGGCAGAAATCCACGTGCACGCTCTCCAAAAAGCAGCATATGCATGCTTAACTTGTGGTTCGGCAGAAAACAACGTGCCCTTCTACGGAAAGATGCATGTGCATGCTTAACAAGTGGTTTGGCACAAATCCATGCGCGCGTGTTGAAAAGAGCAGCATGAGGGTGCTTGGCACATGGTTTGGTAGAAATGCACGTGCGCGCTCTGTCAAAAGCAGCATGTGCATGCTTAGCTTGTGGTTTGGCAGAAACAACGTGCGCGTCTACCGAAAGATGCATGTGCATGCTTATCAAGTGGTTTGGCACAAATTGATGCGCGTGTGCTGAAAAGAGCAGCATGGGCGTGCTTAGCACGTGGTTTGGTAGAAATACACATGTGCGCTCTGCCAAAAGCAGCCTGTTCATGCTTAGCTTGTGGTTTGGCAGAAAACAACTTGCGCGTCTACCGAAAGATGCATGTGCATGCTTAACAAGCGGTTTGGCACAAATTGATGCGCGTGTGCTGAAAAGAGCAGCATGGGCGTGCTTAGCACATGGTTGGGTAGAAACACACAGGCGCGCTCTGCCAAAAGCAGCATATGCATGCTTAGCTTGTGGTTTGGCAGAAAACAACGTGCGCGTCTACCGAAAGATGCATGTGCATGCTTAACAAGTGGTTTGGCACAAATCTATGCGCGCGTGTTGAAAAGAGCCGCATGAGGGTGCTTGGCACATGGTTTGGTAGAAATGCACGTGCGCGCTCTGCCAAAAGCAGCATGTGCATGCTTAGCTTGTGGTTTGGCAGAAAACAATGAGCGCGTCAACCGAAAGATGCATCTGCATGCTTAACATGCGGTTTGGCACAAATTGATGCGCGTGTGCTGAAAAGAGCAGCATGGGCGTGCCTAGCACGTGGTTGAGTAGAAACACACAGGCGCGCTCTGCCAAAAGCAGCACGTGCATGCATAACTTGGGGTTTGGCAGAAAACAATGTGAGAGTAAACCAAAAGATGCATGTGCATGCTTAACAAGTGGTTTACCACAAATCGATGCGCGTGTGCAGAAATGAGGAGCATGGGCGTGCTTAGCACGTGGTTTGGTAGAAATCCACTTGCGCGCTCTGCCAAAAGCAGCATGTGCACGCATAACTTGTGGTTTGGCAGAAAACAACGTGCGCGTCTACCAAAAGATGAGTGTGCATGCTTAACAAGTGGTTTACAACAAATCGATGCGCGTGTGTTGAAAAGAGCAGCATGCGGGTGCTTGGCATTTGGTTTGGTAGAAATGCAGGTGCGCGCTCTGTCAAAAGCAGCATGTGCATGCTTAGCTTGTGGTTTGGCAGAAAACAACGTGCGCCTCTACCGAAAGATGCATGTGCATGCTTAACAAGTGGTTTGGCACAAATCGATGCGCGTGTGCTGAAAAGAGCAGCATGGGCGTGCTTAGCACGTGGTTTGGTAGAAATCCACATGCGCGCTCTGCCAAAAGCAGCATGTGCATGCATAACTTGTGGTTTGGCAGTAAACAACGTGCGCGTCTACCAAAAGATGAGTGTGCATGCTTAACAAGTGGTTTACAACAAATCTATGCGCGTGTGTTGAAAAGAGCAGCATGAGGGTGCTTGGCATGTGGTTTGGTAGAAATGCAGGTGCGCGCTCTGTCGAAAGCAGCATGTGCATGCTTAGCCTGTGGTTTGGCACAAAACAACGTGCGCGTCTACGGAAAGATGCATGTGCATGCTTAACAAGTGGTTTGGCACAAATCCATGCGCGCGTGTTGAAAAGAGCCACATGAGGGTGCTTGGCACATGGTTTGGTAGAAATGCACGTGAGCGCTCTGTCAAAAGCAGCATGTGTATGCTTAGCTTGCGGTTTGGCAGAAAACAACGTGAGCGTCTACCGAAAGATGCATATGCATGCTTAACAAGTGGTTTGGCACAAATTGATGCGCGTGTGCTGAAAAGAGCAGCATGGGCGTGTTTGGCACGTCGTTTGGCAGAAATCCACGTGCACGCTCTCCCAAAAGCAGCATATGCATGCTTAACTTGTGGTTCGGCAGAAAACAACGTGCCCTTCTACGGAAAGATGCATGTGCATGCTTAACAAGTGGTTTGGCACAAATCCATGCGCGCGTGCTGAAAAGAGCAACATGAGGGTGCTTGGCACATGGTTTGGTAGAAATGCACGTGCGCGCTCTGTCAAAAGCAGCATGTGCATGCTTAGCTTGTGGTTTGGCAGAAACAACCTGCGCGTCTACCGAAAGATGCATGTGCATGCTTATCAAGTGGTTTGGCACAAATTGATGCGCGTGTGCTGAAAAGAGCAGCATGGGCGTGCTTAGCACATGGTTGGGTAGAAACACACAGGCGCGCTCTGCCAAAAGCAGCATATGCATGCTTATCTTGTGGTTTGGCAGAAAACAACGTGCGCGTCTACCGAAAGATGCATGTGCATGCTTATCAAGTGGTTTGGCACAAATCGATGCGCGTGTGCTGAAAAGAGCAGCATGGGCGTGCTTAGCACGTGGTTTGGTAGAAATCCACATGTGCGCTCTGCCAAAAGCAGCATGTGCATGCTTAGCTTGTGGTTTGGCAGAAAACAACGTGCGCGTCAACCGAAAGATGCATGTGCATGCTTAACATGCGGTTTGGCACAAATTGATGCGCGTGTGCTGAAAAGAGCAGAATGGGCGTGCTTAGCACGTGGTTGGGTAGAAACACACAGGCGCGCTCTGCCAAAAGCAGCACGTGCATGCATAACTTGTGGTTTGGCAGAAAACAATGTGAGAGTAAACCAAAAGATGCATGTGCATGCTTAACAAGTGGTTTACCACAAATCGATGCGCGTGTGCAGAAATGAGGAGCATGGGCGTGCTTAGCACGTGGTTTGGTAGAAATCCACTTGCGCGCTCTGCCAAAAGCAGCATGTGCACGCATAACTTGTGGTTTGGCAGAAAACAACGTGCGCGTCTACCAAAAGATGAGTGTGCATGCTTAACAAGTGGTTTACAACAAATCGATGCGCGTGTGTTGAAAAGAGCAGCATGAGGGTGCTTGGCATGTGGTTTGGTAGAAATGCAGGTGCGCGCTCTGTCAAAAGCAGCATGTGCATGCTTAGCCTGTGGTTTGGCACAAAACAACGTGCGCGTCTACGGAAAGATGCATGTGCATGCTTAACAAGTGGTTTGGCACAAATCCATGCGCGCGTGTTGAAAAGAGCCGCATGAGGGTGCTTGGCACATGGTTTGGTAGAAATGCACGTGCGCGCTCTGTCAAAAGCAGCATGTGCATGCTTAGCTTGCGGTTTGGCAGAAAACAACGTGAGCGTCTACCGAAAGATGCATGTGCATGCTTAACAAGTGGTTTGGCACAAATTGATGCGCGTCTGCTGAAAAGAGCAGCATGGGCGTGTTTGGCACGTCGTTTGGTAGAAATCCACATGCGCGCTCTGCCAAAAGCAGCATGTGCATGCATAACTTGTGGTTTGGCAGAAAACAACGGGCGCGTCTACCAAAAGATGAGTGTGCATGCTTAACAAGTGGTTTACAACAAATCTATGCGCGTGTGTTGAAAAGAGCAGCATGAGGGTGCTTGGCATGTGGTTTGGTAGAAATGCAGGTGCGCGCTCTGTCAAAAGCAGCATGTGCATGCTTAGCCTGTGGTTTGGCACAAAACAACGTGCGCGTCTACGGAAAGATGCATGTGCATGCTTAACAAGTGGTTTGGCACAAATCCATGCGCGCGTGTTGAAAAGAGCCGCATGAGGGTGCTTGGCATATGGTTTGGTAGAAATGCATGTGCGCGCTCTGTCAAAAGCAGCATGTGCATGCTTAGCTTGTGGTTTGGCAGAAACAACGTGCGCGTCTACCGAAAGATGCATGTGCATGCTTATCAAGTGGTTTGGCACAAATTGATGCGCGTCTGCTGAAAAGAGCAGCATGGGCGTGCTTAGCACATGGTTGGGGAGAAACACACAGGCGCGCTCTGCCAAAAGCAGCACGTGCATGCATAACTTGTGGTTTGGCAGAAAACAATGTGCGAGTCAACCAAAAGATGCATGTGCATGCTTAACAAGTGGTTTGGCACAAATTGATGCGCGTGTGCTGAAAAGAGCAGCATGGGCGTGTTTGGCACGTCGTTTGGCAGAAATCCACGTGCGCGCTCTGCCAAAAGAAGCATGTGCATGCATAACTTGTGGTTTGGCAGAAAACAACGTGCGCGTCTACCAAAAGATCAGTGTGAACGCTTAACAAGTGGTTTACAACAAATGGATGCGCGCGTGTTGAAAAGAGCCGCATGAGGGTGCTTGGCACATGGTTTGGTAGAAATGCACGTGCGCGCTCTGTCAAAAGCAGCATGTGCATGCTTAGCTTGCGGTTTGGCAGAAAACAACGTGAGCATCTACCGAAAGATGCATGTGCATGCTTAACAAGTGGTTTGGCACAAATTGATGCGCGTGTGCTGAAAAGAGCAGCATGGGCGTGTTTGGCACGTCGTTTGGCAGAAATCCCCGTGCGCGCTCTCCCAAAAGCAGCATATGCATGCTTAACTTGTGGTTCGGCAGAAAACAACGTGCTCTTCTACGGAAAGATGCATGTGCATGCTTAACAAGGGGTGTGGCACAAATCCATGCGCGCGTGTTGAAAAGAGCAGCATGGGCGTGCTTAGCACATGGTTGGGTAGAAACACACAGGCGCGCTCTGCCAAAAGCAGCACGTGCATGCATAACTTGTGGTTTGGCAGAAAACAATGTGCGAGTCAACCAAAAGATGCATGTGCATGCTTAACAAGTGGTTTGGCACAAATTGATGCGCGTGTGCTGAAAAGAGCAGCATGGGCGTGTTTGGCACGTCGTTTGGCAGAAATCCACGTGCGCGTTCTCCCAAAAGCAGCATGTGTATGCATAACTTGTGGTTTGGCAGAAAACGACGTGCCCTTCTACGGAAAGATGCATGTGCATGCTTAAGAAGTGGTTTGGCACAAATCCATGCGCGTGTGTTGAGAAGAGCAGCATGAGGGTGCTTGGCACGTGGTTTGGTAGAAATGCACGTGCGCGCTCTGTCAAAAGCAGCATGTGCATGCTTAGCTTGTGGTTTGGCAGAAAACAACGTGCGCCTCTACCGAAAGATGCATGTGCATGCTTAACAAGTGGTTTGGCACAAATCGATGCGCGTGTGCTGAAAAGAGCAGCATGGGCGTGCTTAGCACGTGGTTTGGTAGAAATCCACATGCGCGCTCTGCCAAAAGCAGCATGTGCATGCATAACTTGTGGTTTGGCAGAAAACAACGCGCGCGTCTACCAAAAGATGAGTGTGCATGCTTAACAAGTGGTTTACAACAAATCTATGCGCGTGTGTTGAAAAGAGCAGCATGGGGGTGCTTGGCATGTGGTTTGGTAGAAATGCAGGTGCGCGCTCTGTCAAAAGCAGCATGTGCATGCTTAGCCTGTGGTTTGGCACAAAACAACGTGCGCGTCTACGGAAAGATGCATGTGCATGCTTAACAAGTGGTTTGGCACAAATCCATGCGCGCGTGTTGAAAAGAGCCGCATGAGGGTGCTTGGCACATGGTTTGGTAGAAATGCACGTGCGCGCTCTGTCAAAAGCAGCATGTGTATGCTTAGCTTGCGGTTTGGCAGAAAACAACGTGCGCGTCTACCGAAAGATGCATGTGCATGCTTATCAAGTGGTTTGGCACAAACTGATGCGCGTGTGCTGAAAAGAGCAGCATGGGCGTGTTTGCCACGTCGTTTGGCAGAAATCCACGTGCGCGCTCTCCGAAAAGCAGCATGTGCATGCTTAACTTGTGGTTCGGCAGAAAACAACGTGCCCTTCTACGGAAAGATGCATGTGCATGCTTAACAAGTGGTTTGGCACAAATCCATGCGCGCGTGTTGAAAAGAGCAGCATGAGGGTGCTTGGCACATGGTTTGGTAGAAATGCACGTGCGCGCTCTGTCAAAAGCAGCATGTGCATGCTTAGCTTGTGGTTTGGCAGAAACAACGTGCGCGTCTACCGAAAGATGCATGTGCATGCTTATCAAGTGGTTTGGCACAAATTGATGCGCGTGTGCTGAAAAGAGCAGCATGGGCGTGCTTAGCACGTGGTTTGGTAGAAATACACATGTGCGCTCTGCCAAAAGCAGCCTGTTCATGCTTAGCTTGTGGTTTGGCAGAAAACAACTTGCGCGTCTACCGAAAGATGCATGTGCATGCTTAACAAGCGGTTTGGCACAAATTGATGCGCGTGTGCTGAAAAGAGCAGCATGGGCGTGCTTAGCACATGGTTGGGTAGAAACACACAGGCGCGCTCTGCCAAAAGCAGCATATGCATGCTTAGCTTGTGGTTTGGCAGAAAACAACGTGCGCGTCTACCGAAAGATGCATGTGCATGCTTAACAAGTGGTTTGGCACAAATCTATGCGCGCGTGTTGAAAAGAGCCGCATGAGGGTGCTTGGCACATGGTTTGGTAGAAATGCACGTGCGCGCTCTGCCAAAAGCAGCATGTGCATGCTTAGCTTGTGGTTTGGCAGAAAACAATGAGCGCGTCAACCGAAAGATGCATCTGCATGCTTAACATGCGGTTTGGCACAAATTGATGCGCGTGTGCTGAAAAGAGCAGCATGGGCGTGCCTAGCACGTGGTTGAGTAGAAACACACAGGCGCGCTCTGCCAAAAGCAGCACGTGCATGCATAACTTGGGGTTTGGCAGAAAACAATGTGAGAGTAAACCAAAAGATGCATGTGCATGCTTAACAAGTGGTTTACCACAAATCGATGCGCGTGTGCAGAAATGAGGAGCATGGGCGTGCTTAGCACGTGGTTTGGTAGAAATCCACTTGCGCGCTCTGCCAAAAGCAGCATGTGCACGCATAACTTGTGGTTTGGCAGAAAACAACGTGCGCGTCTACCAAAAGATGAGTGTGCATGCTTAACAAGTGGTTTACAACAAATCGATGCGCGTGTGTTGAAAAGAGCAGCATGCGGGTGCTTGGCATTTGGTTTGGTAGAAATGCAGGTGCGCGCTCTGTCAAAAGCAGCATGTGCATGCTTAGCTTGTGGTTTGGCAGAAAACAACGTGCGCCTCTACCGAAAGATGCATGTGCATGCTTAACAAGTGGTTTGGCACAAATCGATGCGCGTGTGCTGAAAAGAGCAGCATGGGCGTGCTTAGCACGTGGTTTGGTAGAAATCCACATGCGCGCTCTGCCAAAAGCAGCATGTGCATGCATAACTTGTGGTTTGGCAGTAAACAACGTGCGCGTCTACCAAAAGATGAGTGTGCATGCTTAACAAGTGGTTTACAACAAATCTATGCGCGTGTGTTGAAAAGAGCAGCATGAGGGTGCTTGGCATGTGGTTTGGTAGAAATGCAGGTGCGCGCTCTGTCGAAAGCAGCATGTGCATGCTTAGCCTGTGGTTTGGCACAAAACAACGTGCGCGTCTACGGAAAGATGCATGTGCATGCTTAACAAGTGGTTTGGCACAAATCCATGCGCGCGTGTTGAAAAGAGCCACATGAGGGTGCTTGGCACATGGTTTGGTAGAAATGCACGTGAGCGCTCTGTCAAAAGCAGCATGTGTATGCTTAGCTTGCGGTTTGGCAGAAAACAACGTGAGCGTCTACCGAAAGATGCATATGCATGCTTAACAAGTGGTTTGGCACAAATTGATGCGCGTGTGCTGAAAAGAGCAGCATGGGCGTGTTTGGCACGTCGTTTGGCAGAAATCCACGTGCACGCTCTCCCAAAAGCAGCATATGCATGCTTAACTTGTGGTTCGGCAGAAAACAACGTGCCCTTCTACGGAAAGATGCATGTACATGCTTAACAAGTGGTTTGGCACAAATCCATGCGCGCGTGCTGAAAAGAGCAACATGAGGGTGCTTGGCACATGGTTTGGTAGAAATGCACGTGCGCGCTCTGTCAAAAGCAGCATGTGCATGCTTAGCTTGTGGTTTGGCAGAAACAACGTGCGCGTCTACCGAAAGATGCATGTGCATGCTTATCAAGTGGTTTGGCACAAATTGATGCGCGTGTGCTGAAAAGAGCAGCATGGGCGTGCTTAGCACGTGGTTTGGTAGAAATCCACATGTGCGCTCTGCCAAAAGCAGCATGTTCATGCTTAGCTTGTGGTTTGGCAGAAAACAACGTGCGCGTCTACCGAAAGATGCATGTGCATGCTTAACAAGCGGTTTGGCACAAATTGATGCGCGTGTGCTGAAAAGAGCAGCATGGGCGTGCTTAGCACATGGTTGGGTAGAAACACACAGGCGCGCTCTGCCAAAAGCAGCATATGCATGCTTATCTTGTGGTTTGGCAGAAAACAACGTGCGCGTCTACCGAAAGATGCATGTGCATGCTTATCAAGTGGTTTGGCACAAATCGATGCGCGTGTGCTGAAAAGAGCAGCATGGGCGTGCTTAGCACGTGGTTTGGTAGAAATCCACATGTGCGCTCTGCCAAAAGCAGCATGTGCATGCTTAGCTTGTGGTTTGGCAGAAAACAACGTGCGCGTCAACCGAAAGATGCATGTGCATGCTTAACATGCGGTTTGGCACAAATTGATGCGCGTGTGCTGAAAAGAGCAGAATGGGCGTGCTTAGCACGTGGTTGGGTAGAAACACACAGGCGCGCTCTGCCAAAAGCAGCACGTGCATGCATAACTTGTGGTTTGGCAGAAAACAATGTGAGAGTAAACCAAAAGATGCATGTGCATGCTTAACAAGTGGTTTACCACAAATCGATGCGCGTGTGCAGAAATGAGGAGCATGGGCGTGCTTAGCACGTGGTTTGGTAGAAATCCACTTGCGCGCTCTGCCAAAAGCAGCATGTGCACGCATAACTTGTGGTTTGGCAGAAAACAACGTGCGCGTCTACCAAAAGATGAGTGTGCATGCTTAACAAGTGGTTTACAACAAATCGATGCGCGTGTGTTGAAAAGAGCAGCATGAGGGTGCTTGGCATGTGGTTTGGTAGAAATGCAGGTGCGCGCTCTGTCAAAAGCAGCATGTGCATGCTTAGCCTGTGGTTTGGCACAAAACAACGTGCGCGTCTACGGAAAGATGCATGTGCATGCTTAACAAGTGGTTTGGCACAAATCCATGCGCGCGTGTTGAAAAGAGCCGCATGAGGGTGCTTGGCACATGGTTTGGTAGAAATGCACGTGCGCGCTCTGTCAAAAGCAGCATGTGCATGCTTAGCTTGCGGTTTGGCAGAAAACAACGTGAGCGTCTACCGAAAGATGCATGTGCATGCTTAACAAGTGGTTTGGCACAAATTGATGCGCGTCTGCTGAAAAGAGCAGCATGGGCGTGTTTGGCACGTCGTTTGGTAGAAATCCACATGCGCGCTCTGCCAAAAGCAGCATGTGCATGCATAACTTGTGGTTTGGCAGAAAACAACGGGCGCGTCTACCAAAAGATGAGTGTGCATGCTTAACAAGTGGTTTACAACAAATCTATGCGCGTGTGTTGAAAAGAGCAGCATGAGGGTGCTTGGCATGTGGTTTGGTAGAAATGCAGGTGCGCGCTCTGTCAAAAGCAGCATGTGCATGCTTAGCCTGTGGTTTGGCACAAAACAACGTGCGCGTCTACGGAAAGATGCATGTGCATGCTTAACAAGTGGTTTGGCACAAATCCATGCGCGCGTGTTGAAAAGAGCCGCATGAGGGTGCTTGGCATATGGTTTGGTAGAAATGCATGTGCGCGCTCTGTCAAAAGCAGCATGTGCATGCTTAGCTTGTGGTTTGGCAGAAACAACGTGCGCGTCTACCGAAAGATGCATGTGCATGCTTATCAAATGGTTTGGCACAAATTGATGCGCGTCTGCTGAAAAGAGCAGCATGGGCGTGCTTAGCACATGGTTGGGGAGAAACACACAGGCGCGCTCTGCCAAAAGCAGCACGTGCATGCATAACTTGTGGTTTGGCAGAAAACAATGTGCGAGTCAACCAAAAGATGCATGTGCATGCTTAACAAGTGGTTTGGCACAAATTGATGCGCGTGTGCTGAAAAGAGCAGCATGGGCGTGTTTGGCACGTCGTTTGGCAGAAATCCACGTGCGCGCTCTGCCAAAAGAAGCATGTGCATGCATAACTTGTGGTTTGGCAGAAAACAACGTGCGCGTCTACCAAAAGATCAGTGTGAACGCTTAACAAGTGGTTTACAACAAATGGATGCGCGCGTGTTGAAAAGAGCCGCATGAGGGTGCTTGGCACATGGTTTGGTAGAAATGCACGTGCGCGCTCTGTCAAAAGCAGCATGTGCATGCTTAGCTTGCGGTTTGGCAGAAAACAACGTGAGCATCTACCGAAAGATGCATGTGCATGCTTAACAAGTGGTTTGGCACAAATTGATGCGCGTGTGCTGAAAAGAGCAGCATGGGCGTGTTTGGCACGTCGTTTGGCAGAAATCCCCGTGCGCGCTCTCCCAAAAGCAGCATATGCATGCTTAACTTGTGGTTCGGCAGAAAACAACGTGCTCTTCTACGGAAAGATGCATGTGCATGCTTAACAAGGGGTGTGGCACAAATCCATGCGCGCGTGTTGAAAAGAGCAGCATGGGCGTGCTTAGCACATGGTTGGGTAGAAACACACAGGCGCGCTCTGCCAAAAGCAGCACGTGCATGCATAACTTGTGGTTTGGCAGAAAACAATGTGCGAGTCAACCAAAAGATGCATGTGCATGCTTAACAAGTGGTTTGGCACAAATTGATGCGCGTGTGCTGAAAAGAGCAGCATGGGCGTGTTTGGCACGTCGTTTGGCAGAAATCCACGTGCGCGTTCTCCCAAAAGCAGCATGTGTATGCATAACTTGTGGTTTGGCAGAAAACGACGTGCCCTTCTACGGAAAGATGCATGTGCATGCTTAAGAAGTGGTTTGGCACAAATCCATGCGCGTGTGTTGAGAAGAGCAGCATGAGGGTGCTTGGCACGTGGTTTGGTAGAAATGCACGTGCGCGCTCTGTCAAAAGCAGCATGTGCATGCTTAGCTTGTGGTTTGGCAGAAAACAACGTGCGCCTCTACCGAAAGATGCATGTGCATGCTTAACAAGTGGTTTGGCACAAATCGATGCGCGTGTGCTGAAAAGAGCAGCATGGGCGTGCTTAGCACGTGGTTTGGTAGAAATCCACATGCGCGCTCTGCCAAAAGCAGCATGTGCATGCATAACTTGTGGTTTGGCAGAAAACAACGCGCGCGTCTACCAAAAGATGAGTGTGCATGCTTAACAAGTGGTTTACAACAAATCTATGCGCGTGTGTTGAAAAGAGCAGCATGGGGGTGCTTGGCATGTGGTTTGGTAGAAATGCAGGTGCGCGCTCTGTCAAAAGCAGCATGTGCATGCTTAGCCTGTGGTTTGGCACAAAACAACGTGCGCGTCTACGGAAAGATGCATGTGCATGCTTAACAAGTGGTTTGGCACAAATCCATGCGCGCGTGTTGAAAAGAGCCGCATGAGGGTGCTTGGCACATGGTTTGGTAGAAATGCACGTGCGCGCTCTGTCAAAAGCAGCATGTGTATGCTTAGCTTGCGGTTTGGCAGAAAACAACGTGCGCGTCTACCGAAAGATGCATGTGCATGCTTATCAAGTGGTTTGGCACAAACTGATGCGCGTGTGCTGAAAAGAGCAGCATGGGCGTGTTTGCCACGTCGTTTGGCAGAAATCCACGTGCGCGCTCTCCGAAAAGCAGCATGTGCATGCTTAGCTTGTGGTTTGGCAGAAAACAACGTGCGCGTCAACCGAAAGATGCATGTGCATGCTTAACATGCGGTTTGGCACAAATTGATGCGCGTGTGCTGAAAAGAGCAGCATGGGCATGCTTAGCACATGGTTGGGTAGAAACACACAGGCGCGCTCTGCCAAAAGCAGCATGTGCATGCTTAGCTTGTGGTTTGGCAGAAAACAACGTGCGCGTCTACCGAAAGATGCATGTGCATGCTTAACAAGTGGTTTGGCACAAATCGATGCGCTTGTGCTGAAAAGAGCAGCATGGGCGTGCTTAGCACGTGGTTTGGTAGAAACCCACATGCGCGCTCTGCCAAAAGCAGCATGTGCACGCATAACTTGTGGTTTGGCAGAAAACAACGTGCGCGTCTAGAAAAAGATGAGTGTGCATGCTTAACAAGTGGTTTACAACAAATCGATGCGCGAGTGTTGAAAAGAGCAGCATGAGGGTGCTTAGCACGTGGTTTGGTAGAAATCCACATGTGCGCTCTGCCAAAAGCAGCATGTGCATGCTTAGCTTGTGGTTTGGCAGAAAACAACGTGCGCGTCTACCGAAAGATACATGTGCATGCTTAACAAGCGGTTTGGCACAAATTGATGCGCGTGTGCTGAAAAGAGCAGCATGGGCGTGCTTAGCACATGGTTGGGTAGAAACACACAGGCGCGCTCTGCCAAAAGCAGCACGTGCATGCATAACTTGTGGTTTGGCAGAAAACAATGTGCGAGTCAACCAAAAGATGCATGTGCATGCTTATCAAGTGGTTTGGCACAAATTGATGCGCGTGTGCTGAAAAGAGCAGCATGGGCTTGTTTGGCACGTCGTTTGGCTGAAATCCACGTGCGCGTTCTCCCAAAAGCAGCATGTGTATGCATAACTTGTGGTTTGGCAGAAAACGACGTGCCCTTCTACGGAAAGATGCATGTGCATGCTTAAGAAGTGGTTTGGCACAAATCCATGCACGTGTGTGGAAAAGAGCAGCATGACGGTGCTTGGCACGTGGTTTGGTAGAAATGCACGTGCGCGCTCTGTCAAAAGCAGCATGTGCATGCTTAGCTTGTGGTTTGGCAGAAAACAACGTGCGCGTCTACCGAAAGATGCATGTGCATGCTTAACAAGTGGTTTGGCACAAATCGATGCGCGTGTGCTGAAAAGAGCAGCATGAGGGTGCTTGGCACATGGTTTGGTAGAAGTGCACGTGCGCGCTCTGTCAAAAGCAGCATGTGCATGCTTAGCTTGTGGTTTGGCAGAAACAACGTGCGCGTCTACCGAAAGATGCATGTGCATGCTTATCAAGTGGTTTGGCACAAATTGATGCGCGTGTGCTGAAAAGAGCGGCATGGGCGTGCTTAGCACGTGGTTTGGTAGAAATCCACATGTGCGCTCTGCCAAAAGCAGCATGTGCATGCTTAGCTTGTGGTTTGGCAGAAAACAACGTGCGCGTCTACCGAAAGATGCATGTGCATGCTTAACAAGCGGTTTGGCACAAATTGATGCGCGTGTGCTGAAAAGAGCAGCATGGGCGTGCTTAGCACATGGTTGGGTAGAAACACACAGGAGCGCTCTGCCAAAAGCAGCACGTGCATGCATAACTTGTGGTTTGGCAGAAAACAACGTGCGCGTCTACCGAAAGATGCATGTGCATGCTTAACAAGTGGTTTGGCACAAATCGATGCGCGTGTGCTGAAAAGAGCAGCATGGGCGTGCTTAGCACTTGGTTTGGGAGAACTCCACATGCGCGCTCTGCCAAAAGAAGCATGTGCATGCATAACTTGTGGTTTGGCAGAAAACAACGTGCGCGTCTACCAAAAGATCAGCGTGCATGCTTAACAAGTGGTTTACAACAAATCGATGCGCGTGTGTTGAAAAGAGTAGCATGAGGGTGCTTGGCATGTGGTTTGGTAGAAATGCACGTCCGCGCTCTGTAGAAAGCAGCATGTGCATGCTTAGCTTGTGGTTTGGCAGAAAACAACGTGCGCGTCTACCGAAAGATGCATGTGCATGCTTATCAAGTGGTTTGGCACAAATCCATGCGCGCGTGTTGAAAAGAGCAGCATGAGGCTGCTTGGCACATGGTTTGGTAGAAATGCACGTGCGCGCTCTGTCAAAAGCAGCATGTGCATGCTTAGCTTGCGGTTTGGCAGAAAACAACGTGCGCGCCTACCGAAAGATGCATGTGCATGCTTATCAAGTGGTTTGGCACAAATAGATGCGCGTGTGCTGAAAAGAGCAGCATGGGCGTGCTTAGCACGTGGTTTGGTAGAAATCCACATGCACCCTCTCCCAAAAGCAGCATGTGCATGCATAACTAGTGGTTTGGCAGAAAACAACGTGCGCTTCGACGAAAGATTCAAGTGCAGGCTTAACAAGTGGTTTGGCACAAATCCATGCGCGCGTGTTGAAAAGAGCAGCATGAGGGTGCTTGGCAAGTGGTTTGTTAGAAATCCACGTACGCGCTCTGCAAAAAGCAGCATGTGCATGCATACCTTGTGGTTTGGCAGAAAACAACGTGCCCTTCTACGGAAAGATGCATGTGCATGCTTAACAAGTGGTTTGGCACAAATCCATGCGCGCTTGTTGAAAAGAGCAGCATGAGGGTGCTTGGCACATGGTTTGGTAGAAATGCACGTGCGCGCTCTGTCAAAAGCAGCATGTGCATGCTTAGCTTGCGGTTTGGGAGAAACAACGTGCGCGTCTACAGAAAGATGCATGTGCATGCTTATCAAGTGGTTTGGCACAAATTGATGCGCGAGTGCTGAAAAGAGCAGCATGGGCGTGTTTGCCACGTCGTTTGGCACAAATCCACGTGCGCGCTCTCCCAAAAGCAGCATGTGCATGCTTAACTTGTGGTTCGGTAGAAAACAACGTGCCCTTCTACGGAAAGATGCATGTGCATGCTTAACAAGCGGTTTGGCACAAATTGATGCGCGTGTGCTGAAAAGAGCAGCATGGGCGTGCTTAGCACATGGTTGGGTAGAAACACACAGGAGCGCTCTGCCAAAAGCAGCACGTGCATGCATAACTTGTGGTTTGGCAGAAAACAACGTGCGCGTCTACCGAAAGATGCATGTGCATGCTTAACAAGTGGTTTGGCACAAATCGATGCGCGTGTGCTGAAAAGAGCAGCATGGGCGTGCTTAGCACTTGGTTTGGGAGAACTCCACATGCGCGCTCTGCCAAAAGAAGCATGTGCATGCATAACTTGTGGTTTGGCAGAAAACAACGTGCCCGTCTACCAAAAGATCAGCGTGCATGCTTAACAAGTGGTTTACAACAAATCGATGCGCGTGTGTTGAAAAGAGTAGCATGAGGGTGCTTGGCATGTGGTTTGGTAGAAATGCACGTCCGCGCTCTGTAGAAAGCAGCATGTGCATGCTTAGCTTGTGGTTTGGCAGAAAACAACGTGCGCGTCTACCGAAAGATGCATGTGCATGCTTATCAAGTGGTTTGGCACAAATCCATGCGCGCGTGTTGAAAAGAGCAGCATGAGGGTGCTTGGCACATGGTTTGGTAGAAATGCACGTGCGCGCTCTGTCAAAAGCAGCATGTGCATGCTTAGCTTGCGGTTTGGCAGAAAACAACGTGCGCGCCTACCGAAAGATGCATGTGCATGCTTATCAAGTGGTTTGGCACAAATAGATGCGCGTGTGCTGAAAAGAGCAGCATGGGCGTGCTTAGCACGTGGTTTGGTAGAAATCCACATGCACCCTCTCCCAAAAGCAGCATGTGCATGCATAACTAGTGGTTTGGCAGAAAACAACGTGCGCTTCGACGAAAGATTCAAGTGCAGGCTTAACAAGTGGTTTGGCACAAATCCATGCGCGCGTGTTGAAAAGAGCAGCATGAGGGTGCTTGGCAAGTGGTTTGTTAGAAATCCACGTACGCGCTCTGCAAAAAGCAGCATGTGCATGCATACCTTGTGGTTTGGCAGAAAACAACGTGCCCTTCTACGGAAAGATGCATGTGCATGCTTAACAAGTGGTTTGGCACAAATCCATGCGCGCTTGTTGAAAAGAGCAGCATGAGGGTGCTTGGCACATGGTTTGGTAGAAATGCACGTGCGCGCTCTGTCAAAAGCAGCATGTGCATGCTTAGCTTGCGGTTTGGGAGAAACAACGTGCGCGTCTACAGAAAGATGCATGTGCATGCTTATCAAGTGGTTTGGCACAAATTGATGCGCGAGTGCTGAAAAGAGCAGCATGGGCGTGTTTGCCACGTCGTTTGGCACAAATCCACGTGCGCGCTCTCCCAAAAGCAGCATGTGCATGCTTAACTTGTGGTTCGGTAGAAAACAACGTGCCCTTCTACGGAAAGATGCATGTGCATGCTTAACAAGTGGTTTGGCACAAATCCATGCGCGCGTGTTGAAAAGAGCAGCATGAGGGTGCTTGGCACATGGTTTGGTAGAAATGCACGTGCGCGCTCTGTCAAAAGCGGCATGTGCATGCTTAGCTTGCGGTTTGGCAGAAACAACGTGCGCGTCTACCGAAAGATGCATGTGCATGCTTATCAAGTGGTTTGGCACAAATTGATGCGCGTGTGCTGAAAAGAGCAGCATGGGCGTGCTTAGCACGTGGTTTGGTAGAAATCCACATGCGCCCTCTCCCAAAAGCAGCATGTGCGTGCATAACTTGTGGTTTGGCAGAAAACAACGTGCGCGTCTACCAAAAGATGAGTGTGCATGCTTAACAAGTGGTTTACAACAAATCGATGCGCGTGTGTTGAAAAGAGCAGCATGAGGGTGCTTGGCATGTGGTTTGGTAGAAATGCACGTGCGCGCTCTGTCAAAAGCAGCATGTGCATGCTTAGCCTGTGGTTTGGCACAAAACAACGTGCGCGTCTACGGAAAGATGCATGTGCATGCTTAACAAGTGGTTTGGCACAAATCCATGCGCGCGCGTTGAAAAGAGCCGCATGAGGGTGCTTGGCACATGGTTTGGTAGAAATGCACGTGCGCGCTCTGTCAAAAGCAGCATGTGCATGCTTAGCTTGCGGTTTGGCAGAAAACAACGTGAGCGTCTACCGAAAGATGCATGTGCATGCTTAACAAGTGGTTTGGCACAAATTGATGCGCGTCTGCTGAAAAGAGCAGCATGGGCGTGTTTGGCACGTCGTTTGGTAGAAATCCACATGCGCGCTCTGCCAAAAGCAGCATGTGCATGCATAACTTGTGGTTTGGCAGAAAACAACGGGCGCGTCTACCAAAAGATGAGTGTGCATGCTTAACAAGTGGTTTACAACAAATCTATGCGCGTGTGTTGAAAAGATCAGCATGAGGGTGCTTGGCATGTGGTTTGGTAGAAATGCAGGTGCGCGCTCTGTCAAAAGCAGCATGTGCATGCTTAGCCTGTGGTTTGGCACAAAACAACGTGCGCGTCTACGGAAAGATGCATGTGCATGCTTAACAAGTGGTTTGGCACAAATCCATGCGCGCGTGTTGAAAAGAGCCGCATGAGGGTGCTTGGCACATGGTTTGGTAGAAATGCACGTGCGCGCTCTGTCAAAAGCAGCATGTGTATGCTTAGCTTGCGGTTTGGCAGAAAACAACGTGAGCGTCTACCGAAAGATGCATATGCATGCTTAACAAGTGGTTTGGCACAAATTGATGCGCGTGTGCTGAAAAGAGCAGCATGGGCGTGTTTGGCATGTCGTTTGGCAGAAATCCACGTGCACGCTCTCCCAAAAGCAGCATATGCATGCTTAACTTGTGGTTCGGCAGAAAACAACGTGCCCTTCTACGGAAAGATGCATGTGCATGCTTAACAAGTGGTTTGGCACAAATCCATGCGCGCGTGTTCAAAAGAGCAGCATGAGGGTGCTTGGCACATGGTTTGTTAGAAATGCATGTGCGCGCTCTGTCAAAAGCAGCATGTGCATGCTTAGCTTGTGGTTTGGCAGAAACAACGTGCGCGTCTACCGAAAGATGCATGTGCATGCTTATCAAGTGGTTTGGCACAAATTGATGCGCGTCTGCTGAAAAGAGCAGCATGGGCGTGCTTAGCACATGGTTGGGTAGAAACACACAGGCGCGCTCTGCCAAAAGCAGCAAGTGCATGCATAACTTGTGGTTTGGCAGAAAACAATGTGCGAGTCAACCAAAAGATGCATGTGCATGCTTAACAAGTGGTTTGGCACAAATTGATGCGCGTGTGCTGAAAAGAGCAGCATGGGCGTGTTTGGCACGTCGTTTGGCAGAAATCCACGTGCGCGCTCTGCCAAAAGAAGCATGTGCATGCATAACTTGTGGTTTGGCAGAAAACAACGTGCGCGTCTACCAAAAGATCAGTGTGAATGCTTAACAAGTGGTTTACAACAAATGGATGCGCGCGTGTTGAAAAGAGCCGCATGAGGGTGCTTGGCACATGGTTTGGTAGAAATGCACGTGCGCGCTCTGTCAAAAGCAGCATGTGCATGCTTAGCTTGCGGTTTGGCAGAAAACAACGTGAGCGTCTACCGAAAGATGCATGTGCATGCTTAACAAGTGGTTTGGCACAAATTGATGCGCGTGTGCTGAAAAGAGCAGCATGGGCGTGTTTGGCACGTCGTTTGGCAGAAATCCCCGTGCGCGCTCTCCCAAAAGCAGCATATGCATGCTTAACTTGTGGTTCGGCAGAAAACAACGTGCTCTTCTACGGAAAGATGCATGTGCATGCTTAACAAGTGGTTTGGCACAAATCCATGCGCGCGTGTTGAAAAGAGCAGCATGAGGGTGCTTGGCACATGGTTTGGTAGAAATGCACGTGCGCGCTCTGTCAAAAGCGGCATGTGCATGCTTAGCTTGCGGTTTGGCAGAAACAACGTGCGCGTCTACCGAAAGATGCATGTGCATGCTTATCAAGTGGTTTGGCACAAATTGATGCGCGTGTGCTGAAAAGAGCAGCATGGGCGTGCTTAGCACGTGGTTTGGTAGAAATCCACATGCGCCCTCTCCCAAAAGCAGCATGTGCGTGCATAACTTGTGGTTTGGCAGAAAACAACGTGCGCGCCTACCAAAAGATGAGTGTACATGCTTAACAAGTGGTTTACAACAAATCGATGCGCGTGTGTTGAAAAGAGCAGCATGAGGGTGCTTGGCATGTGGTTTGGTAGAAATGCACGTGCGCGCTCTGTCAAAAGCAGCATGTGCATGCTTAGCCTGTGGTTTGGCACAAAACAACGTGCGCGTCTACGGAAAGATGCATGTGCATGCTTAACAAGTGGTTTGGCACAAATCCATGCGCGCGCGTTGAAAAGAGCCGCATGAGGGTGCTTGGCACATGGTTTGGTAGAAATGCACGTGCGCGCTCTGTCAAAAGCAGCATGTGCATGCTTAGCTTGCGGTTTGGCAGAAAACAACGTGAGCGTCTACCGAAAGATGCATGTGCATGCTTAACAAGTGGTTTGGCACAAATTGATGCGCGTCTGCTGAAAAGAGCAGCATGGGCGTGTTTGGCACGTCGTTTGGTAGAAATCCACATGCGCGTTCTGCCAAAAGCAGCATGTGCATGCATAACTTGTGGTTTGGCAGAAAACAACGGGCGCGTCTACCAAAAGATGAGTGTGCATGCTTAACAAGTGGTTTACAACAAATCTATGCGCGTGTGTTGAAAAGATCAGCATGAGGGTGCTTGGCATGTGGTTTGGTAGAAATGCAGGTGCGCGCTCTGTCAAAAGCAGCATGTGCATGCTTAGCCTGTGGTTTGGCACAAAACAACGTGCGCGTCTACGGAAAGATGCATGTGCATGCTTAACAAGTGGTTTGGCATAAATCCATGCGCGCGTGTTGAAAAGAGCCGCATGAGGGTGCTTGGCACATGGTTTGGTAGAAATGCACGTGCGCGCTCTGTCAAAAGCAGCATGTGTATGCTTAGCTTGCGGTTTGGCAGAAAACAACGTGAGCGTCTACCGAAAGATGCATATGCATGCTTAACAAGTGGTTTGGCACAAATTGATGCGCGTGTGCTGAAAAGAGCAGCATGGGCGTGTTTGGCATGTCGTTTGGCAGAAATCCACGTGCACGCTCTCCCAAAAGCAGCATATGCATGCTTAACTTGTGGTTCGGCAGAAAACAACGTGCCCTTCTACGGAGAGATGCATGTGCATGCTTAACAAGTGGTTTGGCACAAATCCATGCGCGCGTGTTCAAAAGAGCAGCATGAGGGTGCTTGGCACATGGTTTGTTAGAAATGCATGTGCGCGCTCTGTCAAAAGCAGCATGTGCATGCTTAGCTTGTGGTTTGGCAGAAACAACGTGCGCGTCTACCGAAAGATGCATGTGCATGCTTATCAAGTGGTTTGGCACAAATTGATGCGCGTCTGCTGAAAAGAGCAGCATGGGCGTGCTTAGCACATGGTTGGGTAGAAACACACAGGCGCGCTCTGCCAAAAGCAGCAAGTGCATGCATAACTTGTGGTTTGGCAGAAAACAATGTGCGAGTCAACCAAAAGATGCATGTGCATGTTTAACAAGTGGTTTGGCACAAATTGATGCGCGTGTGCTGAAAAGAGCAGCATGGGCGTGTTTGGCACGTCGTTTGGCAGAAATCCACGTGCGCGCTCTGCCAAAAGAAGCATGTGCATGCATAACTTGTGGTTTGGCAGAAAACAACGTGCGCGTCTACCAAAAGATCAGTGTGAATGCTTAACAAGTGGTTTACAACAAATGGATGCGCGCGTGTTGAAAAGAGCCGCATGAGGGTGCTTGGCACATGGTTTGGTAGAAATGCACGTGCGCGCTCTGTCAAAAGCAGCATGTGCATGCTTAGCTTGCGGTTTGGCAGAAAACAACGTGAGCGTCTACCGAAAGATGCATGTGCATGCTTAACAAGTGGTTTGGCACAAATTGATGCGCGTGTGCTGAAAAGAGCAGCATGGGCGTGTTTGGCACGTCGTTTGGCAGAAATCCCCGTGCGCGCTCTCCCAAAAGCAGCATATGCATGCTTAACTTGTGGTTCGGCAGAAAACAACGTGCTCTTCTACGGAAAGATGCATGTGCATGCTTAACAAGGGGTGTGGCACAAATCCATGCGCGCGTGTTGAAAAGAGCAGCATGGGCGTGCTTAGCACATGGTTGGGTAGAAACACACAGGCGCGCTCTGCCAAAAGCAGCACGTGCATGCATAACTTGTGGTTTGGCAGAAAACAATGTGCGAGTCAACCAAAAGATGCATGTGCATGCTTAACAAGTGGTTTGGCACAAATTGATGCGCGTGTGCTGAAAAGAGCAGCATGGGCGTGTTTGGCACGTCGTTTGGCAGAAATCCACGTGCGCGTTCTCCCAAAAGCAGCATGTGTATGCATAACTTGTGGTTTGGCAGAAAACGACGTGCCCTTCTACGGAAAGATGCATGTGCATGCTTAAGAAGTGGTTTGGCACAAATCCATGCGCGTGTGTTGAAAAGAGCAGCATGAGGGTGCTTGGCACGTGGTTTGGTAGAAATGCACGTGCGCGCTCTGTCAAAAGCAGCATGTGCATGCTTAGCTTGTGGTTTGGCAGAAAACAACGTGCGCCTCTACCGAAAGATGCATGTGCATGCTTAACAAGTGGTTTGGCACAAATCGATGCGCGTGTGCTGAAAAGAGCAGCATGGGCGTGCTTAGCACGTGGTTTGGTAGAAATCCACATGCGCGCTCTGCCAAAAGCAGCATGTGCATGCATAACTTGTGGTTTGGCAGAAAACAACGCGCGCGTCTACCAAAAGATGAGTGTGCATGCTTAACAAGTGGTTTACAACAAATCTATGCGCGTGTGTTGAAAAGAGCAGCATAGGGGTGCTTGGCATGTGGTTTGGTAGAAATGCAGGTGCGCGCTCTGTCAAAAGCAGCATGTGCATGCTTAGCCTGTGGTTTGGCACAAAACAACGTGCGCGTCTACGGAAAGATGCATGTGCATGCTTAACAAGTGGTTTGGCACAAATCCATGCGCGCGTGTTGAAAAGAGCCGCATGAGGGTGCTTGGCACATGGTTTGGTAGAAATGCACGTGCGCGCTGTGTCAAAAGCAGCATGTGTATGCTTAGCTTGCGGTTTGGCAGAAAACAACGTGAGCGTCTACCGAAAGATGCATATGCATGCTTAACAAGTGGTTTGGCACAAATTGATGCGCGTGTGCTGAAAAGAGCAGCATGGGCGTGTTTGGCACGTCGTTTGGCAGAAATCCACGTGCACGCTCTCCCAAAAGCAGCATATGCATGCTTAACTTGTGGTTCGGCAGAAAACAACGTGTCCTTCTACGGAAAGATGCATGTGCATGCTTAACAAGTGGTTTGGCACAAATCCATGCGCGCGTGTTGAAAAGAGCAGCATGAGGGTGCTTGGCACTTGGTTTGGTAGAAATGCACGTGCGTGCTCTGTCAAAAGCAGCATGTGCATGCTTAGCTTGTGGTTTGGAAGAAACAACGTGCGCGTCTACCGAAAGATGCATGTGCATGCTTATCAAGTGGTTTGGCACAAATTGATGCGCGTGTGCTGAAAAGAGCAGCATGGGCGTGCTTAGCACGTGGTTTGGTAGAAATCCACATGTGCGCTCTGCCAAAAGCAGCATGTTCATGCTTAGCTTGTGATTTGGCAGAAAACAACGTGCGCGTCTACCGAAAGATGCATGTGCATGCTTAACAAGCGGTTTGGCACAAATTGATGCGCGTGTGCTGAAAAGAGCAGCATGGGCGTGCTTAGCACATGGTTGGGTAGAAACACACAGGCGCGCTCTGCCAAAAGCAGCATGTGCATGCTTAGCTTGTGGTTTGGCAGAAAACAACGTGCGCGTCTGCCGAAAGATGCATGTGCATGCTTAACAAGTGGTTTGGCACAAATTGATGCGCGTGTGCTGAAAAGAGCAGCTTGGGCGTGCTTAGCACTTGGTTTGGTAGAACTCCACATGCGCGCTCTGCCAAAAGAAGCATGTGCATGCATAACTTGTGGTTTGGCAGAAAACAACGTGCGCGTCTACCAAAAGATCAGTGTGAATGCTTAACAAGTGGTTTACAACAAATGGATGCGCGTGTGTTGAAAAGAGTAGCATGAGGGTGCTTGGCATGTGGTTTGGTAGAAATGCACGTCCGCGCTCTGTCAAAAGCAGCATGTGCATGCTTAGCTTGTGGTTTGGCAGAAAACAACGTGCGCGTCTACCGAAAGATGCATGTGCATGCTTATCAAGTGGTTTGGCACAAATCCATGCGCGCGTGTTGAAAAGAGCAGCATGAGGGTGCTTGGCACATGGTTTGGTAGAAATACACGTGCGCGCTATGTCAAAAGCAGCATGTGCATGCTTAGCTTGCGGTTTGGCAGAAAACAACGTGCGCGTCTACCGAAAGATGCATGTGCATGCTTATCAAGTGGTTTGGCACAAACTGATGCGCGTGTGCTGAAAAGAGCAGCATGGGCGTGTTTGCCACGTCGTTTGGCAGAAATCCACGTGCGCGCTCTCCGAAAAGCAGCATGTGCATGCTTAACTTGTGGTTCGGCAGAAAACAACGTGCCCTTCAACGGAAAGATGCATGTGCATGCTTAACAAGTGGTTTGGCACAAATCCATGCGCGCGTGTTGAAAAGAGCAGCATGAGGGTGCTTGGCACATGGTTTGGTAGAAATGCACGTGCGCGCTCTGTCAAAAGCAGCATGTGCATGCTTAGCTTGCGGTTTGGCAGAAACAACGTACGCGTCTACCGAAAGATGCATGTGCATGCTTATCAAGTGGTTTGGCACAAATTGATGCGCGTGTACTGAAAAGAGCAGCATGGGCGTGCTTAGCACGTGGTTTGGTAGAAATCCACATGTGCGCTCTGCCAAAAGCAGCATGTGCATGCTTAGCTTGTGGTTTGGCAGAAAACAACGTGCGCGTCAACCGAAAGATGCATGTGCATGCTTAACATGCGGTTTGGCACAAATTGATGCGCGTGTGCTGAAAAGAGCAGCATGGGCATGCTTAGCACATGGTTGGGTAGAAACACACAGGCGCGCTCTGCCAAAAGCAGCATGTGCATGCTTAGCTTGTGGTTTGGCAGAAAACAACGTGCGCGTCTACCGAAAGATGCATGTGCATGCTTAACAAGTGGTTTGGCACAAATCGATGCGCGTGTGCTGAAAAGAGCAGCATGGGCGTGCTTAGCACGTGGTTTGGTAGAAATCCACATGCGCGCTCTGCCAAAAGCAGCATGTGCACGCATAACTTGTGGTTTGGCAGAAAACAACGTGCGCGTCTACCAAAAGATGAGTGTGCATGCTTAACAAGTGGTTTACAACAAATCGATGCGCGAGTGTCGAAAAGAGCAGCATGAGGGTGCTTAGCACGTGGTTTGGTAGAAATCCACATGTGCGCTCTGCCAAAAGCAGCATGTGCATGCTTAGCTTGTGGTTTGGCAGAAAACAACGTGCGCGTCTACCGAAAGATGCATGTGCATGCTTAACAAGCGGTTTGGCACAAATTGATGCGCGTGTGCTGAAAAGAGCAGCATGGGCGTGCTTAGCACATGGTTGGGTAGAAACACACAGGCGCGCTCTGCCAAAAGCAGCACGTGCATGCATAACTTGTGGTTTGGCAGAAAACAATGTGCGAGTCAACCAAAAGATGCATGTGCATGCTTAACAAGTGGTTTGGCACAAATTGATGCGCGTGTGCTGAAAAGAGCAGCATGGGCTTGTTTGGCACGTCGTTTGGCAGAAATCCACGTGCGCGTTCTCCCAAAAGCAGCATGTGTATGCATAACTTGTGGTTTGGCAGAAAACGACGTGCCCTTCTACGGAAAGATGCATGTGCATGCTTAAGGAGTGGTTTGGCACAAATCCATGCGCGTGTGTGGAAAAGAGCAGCATGAGGGTGCTTGGCACGTGGTTTGGTAGAAATGCACGTGCGCGCTCTGTCAAAAGCAGCATGTGCATGCTTAGCTTGCGGTTTGGGAGAAACAACGTGCGCGTCTACAGAAAGATGCATGTGCATGCTTATCAAGTGGTTTGGCACAAATTGATGCGCGAGTGCTGAAAAGAGCAGCATGGGCGTGTTTGCCACGTCGTTTGGCAGAAATTCACGTGCGCGCTCTCCCAAAAGCAGCATGTGCATGCTTAACTTGTGGTTCGGTAGAAAACAACGTGCCCTTCTACGGAAAGATGCATGTGCATGCTTAACAAGTGGTTTGGCACAAATCCATGCGCGCGTGTTGAAAAGAGCAGCGTGAGGGTGCTTGGCACATGGTTTGGTAGAAATGCACGTGCGCGCTCTGTCAAAAGCGGCATGTGCATGCTTAGCTTGCGGTTTGGCAGAAACAACGTGCGCGTCTACCGAAAGATGCATGTGCATGCTTATCAAGTGGTTTGGCACAAATTGATGCGCGTGTGCTGAAAAGAGCAGCATGGGCGTGCTTAGCACGTGGTTTGGTAGAAATCCACATGCGCCCTCTCCCAAAAGCAGCATGTGCGTGCATAACTTGTGGTTTGGCAGAAAACAACGTGCGCGTCTACCAAAAGATGAGTGTGCATGCTTAACAAGTGGTTTACAACAAATCGATGCGCGTGTGTTGAAAAGAGCAGCATGAGGTTGCTTGGCATGTGGTTTGGTAGAAATGCACGTGCGCGCTCTGTCAAAAGCAGCATGTGCATGCTTAGCCTGTGGTTTGGCACAAAACAACGTGCGCGTCTACGGAAAGATGCATGTGCATGCTTAACAAGTGGTTTGGCACAAATCCATGCGCGCGTGTTGAAAAGAGCCGCATGAGGGTGCTTGGCACATGGTTTGGTAGAAATGCACGTGCGCGCTCTGTCAAAAGCAGCATGTGCATGCTTAGCTTGCGGTTTGGCAGAAAACAACGTGAGCGTCTACCGAAAGATGCATGTGCATGCTTAACAAGTGGTTTGGCACAAATTGATGCGCGTCTGCTGAAAAGAGCAGCATGGGCGTGTTTGGCACGTCGTTTGGTAGAAATCCACATGCGCGCTCTGCCAAAAGCAGCATGTGCATGCATAACTTGTGGTTTGGCAGAAAACAACGGGCGCGTCTACCAAAAGATGAGTGTGCATGCTTAACAAGTGGTTTACAACAAATCTATGCGCGTGTGTTGAAAAGATCAGCATGAGGGTGCTTGGCATGTGGTTTGGTAGAAATGCAGGTGCGCGCTCTGTCAAAAGCAGCATGTGCATGCTTAGCCTGTGGTTTGGCACAAAACAACGTGCGCGTCTACGGAAAGATGCATGTGCATGCTTAACAAGTGGTTTGGCACAAATCCATGCGCGCGTGTTGAAAAGAGCCGCATGAGGGTGCTTGGCACATGGTTTGGTAGAAATGCACGTGCGCGCTCTGTCAAAAGCAGCATGTGTATGCTTAGCTTGCGGTTTGGCAGAAAACAACGTGAGCGTCTACCGAAAGATGCATATGCATGCTTAACAAGTGGTTTGGCACAAATTGATGCGCGTGTGCTGAAAAGAGCAGCATGGGCGTGTTTGGCATGTCGTTTGGCAGAAATCCACGTGCACGCTCTCCCAAAAGCAGCATATGCATGCTTAACTTGTGGTTCGGCAGAAAACAACGTGCCCTTCTACGGAAAGATGCATGTGCATGCTTAACAAGTGGTTTGGCACAAATCCATGCGCGCGTGTTCAAAAGAGCAGCATGAGGGTGCTTGGCACATGGTTTGTTAGAAATGCATGTGCGCGCTCTGTCAAAAGCAGCATGTGCATGCTTAGCTTGTGGTTTGGCAGAAACAACGTGCGCGTCTACCGAAAGATGCATGTGCATGCTTATCAAGTGGTTTGGCACAAATTGATGCGCGTCTGCTGAAAAGAGCAGCATGGGCGTGCTTAGCACATGGTTGGGTAGAAACACACAGGCGCGCTCTGCCAAAAGCAGCACGTGCATGCATAACTTGTGGTTTGGCAGAAAACAATGTGCGAGTCAACCAAAAGATGCATGTGCATGCTTAACAAGTGGTTTGGCACAAATTGATGCGCGTGTGCTGAAAAGAGCAGCATGGGCGTGTTTGGCACGTCGTTTGGCAGAAATCCACGTGCGAGCTCTGCCAAAAGAAGCATGTGCATGCATAACTTGTGGTTTGGCAGAAAACAACGTGCGCGTCTACCAAAAGATCAGTGTGAATGCTTAACAAGTGGTTTACAACAAATGGATGCGCGCGTGTTGAAAAGAGCCGCATGAGGGTGCTTGGCACATGGTTTGGTAGAAATGCACGTGCGCGCTCTGTCAAAAGCAGCATGTGCATGCTTAGCTTGCGGTTTGGCAGAAAACAACGTGAGCGTCTACCGAAAGATGCATGTGCATGCTTAACAAGTGGTTTGGCACAAATTGATGCGCGTGTGCTGAAAAGAGCAGCATGGGCGTGTTTGGCACGTCGTTTGGCAGAAATCCCCGTGCGCGCTCTCCCAAAAGCAGCATATGCATGCTTAACTTGTGGTTCGGCAGAAAACAACGTGCTCTTCTACGGAAAGATGCATGTGCATGCTTAGCAAGGGGTGTGGCACAAATCCATGCGCGCGTGTTGAAAAGAGCAGCATGGGCGTGCTTAGCACATGGTTGGGTAGAAACACACAGGCGCGCTCTGCCAAAAGCAGCACGTGCATGCATAACTTGTGGTTTGGCAGAAAACAATGTGCGAGTCAACCAAAAGATGCATGTGCATGCTTAACAAGTGGTTTGGCACAAATTGATGCGCGTGTGCTGAAAAGAGCAGCATGGGCGTGTTTGGCACGTCGTTTGGCAGAAATCCACGTGCGCGTTCTCCCAAAAGCAGCATGTGTATGCATAACTTGTGGTTTGGCAGAAAACGACGTGCCCTTCTACGGAAAGATGCATGTGCATGCTTAAGAAGTGGTTTGGCACAAATCCATGCGGGTGTGTTGAAAAGAGCAGCATGAGGGTGCTTGGCACGTGGTTTGGTAGAAATGCACGTGCGCGCTCTGTCAAAAGCAGCATGTGCATGCTTAGCTTGTGGTTTGGCAGAAAACAACGTGCGCCTCTACCGAAAGATGCATGTGCATGCTTAACAAGTGGTTTGGCACAAATCGATGCGCGTGTGCTGAAAAGAGCAGCATGGGCGTGCTTAGCACGTGGTTTGGTAGAAATCCACATGCGCGCTCTGCCAAAAGCAGCATGTGCATGCATAACTTGTGGTTTGGCAGAAAACAACGCGCGCGTCTACCAAAAGATGAGTGTGCATGCTTAACAAGTGGTTTACAACAAATCTATGCGCGTGTGTTGAAAAGAGCAGCATGGGGGTGCTTGGCATGTGGTTTGGTAGAAATGCAGGTGCGCGCTCTGTCAAAAGCAGCATGTGCATGCTTAGCCTGTGGTTTGGCACAAAACAACGTGCGCGTCTACGGAAAGATGCATGTGCATGCTTAACAAGTGGTTTGGCACAAATCCATGCGCGCGTGTTGAAAAGAGCCGCATGAGGGTGCTTGGCACATGGTTTGGTAGAAATGCACGTGCGCGCTCTGTCAAAAGCAGCATGTGTATGCTTAGCTTGCGGTTTGGCAGAAAACAACGTGAGCGTCTACCGAAAGATGCATATGCATGCTTAACAAGTGGTTTGGCACAAATTGATGCGCGTGTGCTGAAAAGAGCAGCATGGGCGTGTTTGGCACGTCGTTTGGCAGAAATCCACGTGCACGCTCTCCCAAAAGCTGCATATGCATGCTTAACTTGTGGTTCGGCAGAAAACAACGTGCCCTTCTACGGAAAGATGCATGTGCATGCTTAACAAGTGGTTTGGCACAAATCCATGCGCGCGTGTTGAAAAGAGCAGCATGAGGGTGCTTGGCACTTGGTTTGGTAGAAATCCACATGTGCGCTCTGCCAAAAGCAGCATGTGCATGCTTAGCTTGTGATTTGGCAGAAAACAACGTGCGCGTCTACCGAAAGATGCATGTGCATGCTTAACAAGCGGTTTGGCACAAATTGATGCGCGTGTGCTGAAAAGAGCAGCATGGGCGTGCTTAGCACATGGTTGGGTAGAAACACACAGGCGCGCTCTGCCAAAAGCAGCATGTGCATGCTTAGCTTGTGGTTTGGCAGAAAACAACGTGCGCGTCTGCCGAAAGATGCATGTGCATGCTTAACAAGTGGTTTGGCACAAATCGATGCGCGTGTGCTGAAAAGAGCAGCATGGGCGTGCTTAGCACTTGGTTTGGTAGAACTCCACATGCGCGCTCTGCCAAAAGAAGCATGTGCATGCATAACTTGTGGTTTGGCAGAAAACAACGTGCGCGTCTACCAAAAGATCAGTGTGAATGCTTAACAAGTGGTTTACAACAAATGGATGCGCGTGTGTTGAAAAGAGTAGCATGAGGGTGCTTGGCATGTGGTTTGGTAGAAATGCACGTCCGCGCTCTGTCAAAAGCAGCATGTGCATGCTTAGCTTGTGGTTTGGCAGAAAACAACGTGCGCGTCTACCGAAAGATGCATGTGCATGCTTATCAAGTGGTTTGGCACAAATCCATGCGCGCGTGTTGAAAAGAGCAGCATGAGGGTGCTTGGCACATGGTTTGGTAGAAATACACGTGCGCGCTATGTCAAAAGCAGCATGTGCATGCTTAGCTTGCGGTTTGGCAGAAAACAACGTGCGCGTCTACCGAAAGATGCATGTGCATGCTTATCAAGTGGTTTGGCACAAACTGATGCGCGTGTGCTGAAAAGAGCAGCATGGGCGTGTTTGCCACGTCGTTTGGCAGAAATCCACGTGCGCGCTCTCCGAAAAGCAGCATGTGCATGCTTAACTTGTGGTTCGGCAGAAAACAACGTGCCCTTCTACGGAAAGATGCATGTGCATGCTTAACAAGTGGTTTGGCACAAATCCATGCGCGCGTGTTGAAAAGAGCAGCATGAGGGTGCTTGGCACATGGTTTGGTAGAAATGCACGTGCGCGCTCTGTCAAAAGCAGCATGTGCATGCTTAGCTTGCGGTTTGGCAGAAACAACGTACGCGTCTACCGAAAGATGCATGTGCATGCTTATCAAGTGGTTTGGCACAAATTGATGCGCGTGTACTGAAAAGAGCAGCATGGGCGTGCTTAGCACGTGGTTTGGTAGAAATCCACATGTGCGCTCTGCCAAAAGCAGCATGTGCATGCTTAGCTTGTGGTTTGGCAGAAAACAACGTGCGCGTCAACCGAAAGATGCATGTGCATGCTTAACATGAGGTTTGGCACAAATTGATGCGCGTGTGCTGAAAAGAGCAGCATGAGCATGCTTAGCACATGGTTGGGTAGAAACACACAGGCGCGCTCTGCCAAAAGCAGCATGTGCATGCTTAGCTTGTGGTTTGGCAGAAAACAACGTGCGCGTCTACCGAAAGATGCATGTGCATGCTTAACAAGTGGTTTGGCACAAATCGATGCGCGTGTGCTGAAAAGAGCAGCATGGGCGTGCTTAGCACGTGGTTTGGTAGAAATCCACATGCGCGCTCTGCCAAAAGCAGCATGTGCACGCATAACTTGTGGTTTGGCAGAAAACAACGTGCGCGTCTACCAAAAGATGAGTGTGCATGCTTAACAAGTGGTTTACAACAAATCGATGCGCGAGTGTTGAAAAGAGCAGCATGAGGGTGCTTAGCACGTGGTTTGGTAGAAATCCACATGTGCGCTCTGCCAAAAGCAGCATGTGCATGCTTAGCTTGTGGTTTGGCAGAAAACAACGTGCGCGTCTACCGAAAGATGCATGTGCATGCTTAACAAGCGGTTTGGCACAAATTGATGCGCGTGTGCTGAAAAGAGCAGCATGGGCGTGCTTAGCACATGGTTGGGTAGAAACACACAGGCGCGCTCTGCCAAAAGCAGCACGTGCATGCATAACTTGTGGTTTGGCAGAAAACAATGTGCGAGTCAACCAAAAGATGCATGTGCATGCTTAACAAGTGGTTTGGCACAAATTGATGCGCGTGTGCTGAAAAGAGCAGCATGGGCTTGTTTGGCACGTCGTTTGGCAGAAATCCACGTGCGCGTTCTCCCAAAAGCAGCATGTGTATGCATAACTTGTGGTTTGGCAGAAAACGACGTGCCCTTCTACGGAAAGATGCATGTGCATGCTTAAGAAGTGGTTTGGCACAAATCCATGCGCGTGTGTGGAAAAGAGCAGCATGAGGGTGCTTGGCACGTGGTTTGGTAGAAATGCACGTGCGCGCTCTGTCAAAAGCAGCATGTGCATGCTTAGCTTGTGGTTTGGCAGAAAACAACGTGCGCGTCTACCGAAAGATGCATGTGCATGCTTAACAAGTGGTTTGGCACTAATCGATGCGCGTGTGCTGAAAAGAGCAGCATGAGGGTGCTTGGCATGTGGTTTGGTAGAAATGCACGTCCGCGCTCTGTCAAAAGCAGCATGTGCATGCTTAGCTTGTGGTTTGGCAGAAAACAACGTGCGCGTCTACCGAAAGATGCATGTGCATGCTTATCAAGTGGTTTGGCACAAATCCATGCGCGCGTGTTGAAAAGAGCAGCACGAGGGTGCTTGGCACATGGTTTGGTAGAAATGCACGTGCGCGCTCTGTCAAAAGCAGCATGTGCATGCTTAGCTTGCGGTTTGGCAGAAAACAACGTGCGCGCCTACCGAAAGATGCATGTGCATGCTTATCAAGTGGTTTGGCACAAATAGATGCGCGTGTGCTGAAAAGAGCAGCATGGGCGTGCTTAGCACGTGGTTTGGTAGAAATCCACATGCACCCTCTCCCAAAAGCAGCATGTGCATGCATAACTAGTGGTTTGGCAGAAAACAACGTGCGCTTCGACGAAAGATTCAAGTGCAGGCTTAACAAGTGGTTTGGCACAAATCCATGCGCGCGTGTTGAAAAGAGCAGCATGAGGGTGCTTGGCAAGTGGTTTGTTAGAAATCCACGTACGCGCTCTGCAAAAAGCAGCATGTGCATGCATACCTTGTGGTTTGGCAGAAAACAACGTGCCCTTCTACGGAAAGATGCATGTGCATGCTTAACAAGTGGTTTGGCACAAATCCATGCGCGCTTGTTGAAAAGAGCAGCATGAGGGTGCTTGGCACATGGTTTGGTAGAAATGCACGTGCGCGCTCTGTCAAAAGCAGCATGTGCATGCTTAGCTTGCGGTTTGGGAGAAACAACGTGCGCGTCTACAGAAAGATGCATGTGCATGCTTATCAAGTGGTTTGGCACAAATTGATGCGCGAGTGCTGAAAAGAGCAGCATGGGCGTGTTTGCCACGTCGTTTGGCAGAAATCCACGTGCGCGCTCTCCCAAAAGCAGCATGTGCATGCTTAACTTGTGGTTCGGTAGAAAACAACGTGCCCTTCTACGGAAAGATGCATGTGCATGCTTAACAAGTGGTTTGGCACAAATCCATGCGCGCGTGTTGAAAAGAGCAGCATGAGGGTGCTTGGCACATGGTTTGGTAGAAATGCACGTGCGCGCTCTGTCAAAAGCGGCATGTGCATGCTTAGCTTGCGGTTTGGCAGAAACAACGTGCGCGTCTACCGAAAGATGCATGTGCATGCTTATCAAGTGGTTTGGCACAAATTGATGCGCGTGTGCTGAAAAGAGCAGCATGGGCGTGCTTAGCACGTGGTTTGGTAGAAATCCACATGCGCCCTCTCCCAAAAGCAGCATGTGCGTGCATAACTTGTGGTTTGGCAGAAAACAACGTGCGCGTCTACCAAAAGATGAGTGTGCATGCTTAACAAGTGGTTTACAACAAATCGATGCGCGTGTGTTGAAAAGAGCAGCATGAGGGTGCTTGGCATGTGGTTTGGTAGAAATGCACGTGCGCGCTCTGTCAAAAGCAGCATGTGCATGCTTAGCTTGTGGTTTGGCAGAAAACAACGTGCGCGTCTACCGAAAGATGCATGTGCATGCTTATCAAGTGGTTTGGCACAAATCGATGCGCGTGTGCTGAAAAGAGCGGCATGGGCGCTCTTAGCACGTGGCTTGGTAGAAATCCACATGCGCGCTCTGCCAAAAGCAGCATGTGCATGCATAACTTGTGGTTTGGCAGAAAACAATGTGCGCGTCAACCAAAAGATGCATGCGCATGCTTAACAAGTGGTTTGGCACAAATTGATGCGCGTGTGCTGAAAAGAGCAGCATGGGCGTGTTTGGCATGTCGTTTGGCAGAAATCCACGTGCGCGCTCTCCCAAAAGCAGCATGTACATGCATAACTTGTGGTTTGGCAGAAAACAACGTGCGCGTCTACCAAAAGATCAGTGTGCATGCTTAACAAGTGGTTTACAACAAATCGATGCGCGTGTGTTGAAAAGAGCAGCATGAGGGTGCTTGGCATGTGGTTTGGTAGAAATGCACGTGCGCGCTCTGTCAAAAGCAGCATGTGCATGCATAACTTGTGGTTTGGCAGAAAAAAATGTGCGCGTCAACCAAAAGATGCATGCGCATGCTTAACAAGTGGTTTGGCACAAATCGATGCGCGTGTGCTGAAAAGAGCAGCATGGGCGTGCTTAGCACGTGGTTTGGTAGAACTTCACATGCGCCATCTCCCAAAAGCAGCATGTGCATGCATAACTTGTCGTTTGGCAGAAAACAACGTGCGCTTCTACGGAAAGATGCATGTGCATGCTTAACAAGTGGTTTACAACAAATCGATGCGCGTGTGTTTAAAAGAGCAGCATGAGGGTGCTTGGCACGTGGTTTGGTAGAAATGCACGTGCGCGCTCTGTCAAAACCAGCATGTGCATGCTTAGCTTGTGGTTTGGCAGAAAACAACGTGCGCGTCTACCGAAAGATGCATGCGCATGCTTAACAAGTGGTTTGGCACAAATTGATGCGCGTGTGCTGAAAAGAGCGGCATGGGCGCTCTTAGCACGTGGCTTGGTAGAAATCCACATGCGCGCTCTGCCAAAAGCAGCATGTGCATGCATAACTTGTGGTTTGGCAGAAAACAATGTGCGCGTCAACCAAAAGATGCATGCGCATGCTTAACAAGTGGTTTGGCACAAATTGATGCGCGTGTGCTGAAAAGAGCAGCATGGGCGTGTTTGGCATGTCGTTTGGCAGAAATCCACGTGCGCGCTCTCCCAAAAGCAGCATATGCATGCTTAACTTGTGGTTCGGCAGAAAACAACGTGCCCATCTACGGAAAGATGCATGTGCATGCTTAACAAGTGGTTTGGCACAAATCCATGCGCGCGTGTTGAAAAGAGCAGCATGAGGGTACTTGGCACATGGTTTGGTAGAAATGCACGTGTGCGCTCTGTCAAAAGCAGCATTGCATGCTTAGCTTGTTGTTTGGCAGAAACACCGTGCGCGTCTACCGAAAGATACATGTGCATGCTTATCAAGTGGTTTGGCACAAATTGATACGCGTGTGCTGAAAAGAGCAGCATGGGCGTGCTTAGCACGTGGTTTGGTAGAAATCCACATGTGCGCTCTGCCAAAAGCAGCACGTGCATGCATAACTTGTGGTTTGGCAGAAAACAATGTGCGAGTCAACCAAAAGATGCATGTGCATGCTTAACAAGTGGTTTGGCACAAATTGATGCGCGTGTGCTGAAAAGAGCAGCATGGGCGTGTTTGGCACGTCGTTGGGCCGAAATCCACGTGCGCGTTCTCCCAAAAGCAGCATCTTCATACATAACTTGTGGTTTGGCAGAAAACGACGTGCCCTTCTACGGAAAGATGCATGTGCATGCTTAAGAAGTGGTTTGGCACAAATCCATGCGCGTGTGTTGAAAAGAGCAGCATGAGGGTGCTTGGCAGGTGGTTTGGTAGAAATGCACGTGCGCGCTCTGTCAAAAGCAGCATGTGCATGCTTAGCTTGTGGTTTGGCAGAAAACAACGTGCGCGTCTACCGAAAGATGCATGTGCATGCTTAACAAGTGGTTTGGCACAAATCGATGCGCGTGTGCTGAAAAGAGCAGCATGGGCCTCCTTAGCACGTGGTTTGGTAGAAATCCACGTGCGAGCTCTGCCAAAAGCAGCATGTGCATGCTTGGCTTGTGGTTTGGCAGTAAACAACGTGCCCGTCTACCGAAAGATGGATGTGCATGCTTAACAAGTGGTTTACCACAAATCGATGCGAGTGTGCTGAAAAGATCAGCATGGGCATCCTTTGCACGTCATTTGGCAGAAATCCACGCGCGCACTCTGCCAAAACCAGGATGCGCATGCTTAACTTGTGGTTTGGCAGAAAACAACGTGCGCGTCTACAAAAGATGCATGTGCATGCTTAACAAGTGGTTTACCACAAATCGATGTGCGTGTGCTGGAACGAGCAGCAAGGGCGTGCTTGGCATGTCGTTTGGCCGAAATCCACGTGCGCGCTCTGACAAAAGCACCATGTGCATGCTTAGCTTGTGGTTTGGCAGAAAACAACGTGCGCATCTACGGAAGGATGCATCAGCATGCTTAACAAATGGTTTGGCACAAATACATGCGCGTGTGCTCAAAAGAGCAGCATGGGCATGCTTAGCACGTGGTTTGGTAGAAATCCACGTGCGCGCTCTGCGAAAAGCTGCGAGTGCATGGTTAGCTTGTGGTTTGGCGGAAAACAACGTGTGCTTCTACGGAAAGATGTATGTGCATGCTTAACAAGTTGTTTACGACAAATCGATGCGCGTGTTCTGTAAAGAGCGGCAGGGGCGTGCTTAGCACGTGGTTTGGTAGAAATCCACATTGGCGCTCTGCAAAAAGCAGCATGTGCATGCATAAATTGTGGTTTGGCAGAAAACAACATGCGCATCTACGGGAAGATACATGTGCATGCTTAACAAATGGTTTGGCAGAAATCCATGCGCGTGGGCTGAAAAGAGCAGCATGGGCAAGCTTAGCACGTGTTTTGGTAGGAATCCAATTGCGCACTCTGCCAAAAGCAGCATATGCATGCTTAGCTTGTGGTTTTGCAGAAAACAACGTGCGCGCCTACCGAAAGATGCATGTGCATGCTTAACAAGTGGTCTGCCACAAATCGATGCTCGTGTGCTGAATAGACCAGCATGGACGTGCTTAGCACGTGTTTGGCAGAAATCCACGTGCGCGCTCTGCCAAAAGCTGCATGTGCATGCTTACCTTGCGGTTTGGCAGAAAACAACGTGCGCGTCTACCGAAAAATGCATGTGCCTGCTTAACAAGTGGTTGGGAAGAAATCTATGCTCGTGTGCTGAAAAGAGCAGCATGGGCGTGCTTAGGACGGGGTTTGGTAGAAATTCACATGCGCGCTCGCCAAATGCAGCATGTGCATCACAACTTGTGGTTTGGCAGAAAACAACGTGCGCGTCTACCGAAAGATGTATGTGCATCCTTAAAAAGTGGTTTGGCACAAATCGATGCGCGTGTGTTAAAAGAGCAGCATGGGCGTGCTTAGCAAGGGGTTTGGTAGTAATCCACATGCGCGCTCTGCCAAAAGGAGCATGTGCATGCATACCTTGTGGTATGGCAGAAAACAACGTGCGCGTCTACCGAAATATGCATGTGCATCCTTAACAAGTTGTTTACCACAAATCGATGCGTGTGTGCTGAAGAGAGCAGCAAGCGCGTGCTTAGCACGTGGTTTGGAATAAATCCACATGCGCGCATTGCCAAAAGCAGGATGTGCATGCTTAACTTTTGGTTTGGCAGAAAACAACGTGCGCGTCTACCAAAAGATGCTTATGCATGCTTAACACGTGGTTTGGCACAAATCGATACGCGTGTGCTGAAAAGAGCAGCATGGGCCTGCTTAGCACGTGGTTTGGTAGAAATCCACGTGCGAGCTCTGCCAAAAGCAGCATGTGCATGCTTGGCTTGTGGTTTGGCAGTAAACAACGTGCCCGTCTACCGAAAGATGCATGTGCATGCTTAAGAAGTGGTTTACCACAAATCGATCTGCGTGTGCTGAAAAGAGCAGCATGGGCGTGCATGGCACGTCGTTTGGCAGAAATTCACGTACGCGCTCTACCAAAAGATGCATGTGCATGCTTAACAAGTGCTTTGGCACATATCCATGCGCGTGTGCTGAAAAAAGCAGCATCGGCGTGCTTGGCACGTGGTTTGGTAGAAATCCACGTGCGCGTTCTGCCAAAAGCAGCGTGTGCATGCTTAGCTTGTGGTTTGGCAGAAAACAACGTGCGCGTCTACCGAAAGATGCATGTGCATGCATAAAAAGTGGTTTGGCACAAATCGATGCGCGTGTGCTGAAAAGAGCAGCATGGGCGTGCTTAGCAAGGGGTTTGGTAGTAATCCACATGCGCGCTCTGCCAAAAGGAGCATGTGCATGCATACCTTGTGGTTTGGCAGAAAACAACGTGCGCGTCTACCGAAATATGCATGTGCATCCTTAACAAGTTGTTTACCACAAATCGATGCGCGTGTGCTGAAGAGAGCAGCAAGCTCGTGCTTAGCACGTGGTTTCGAATAAATCCACGTGCGCGCTCTGCCAAAAGAAACATGTGCATGCTTTGATTGTGGTTTGGCAGAAAACAAGGTGCGCGTCTACCGTAATAGGCGTGTGCACGCTTAACAAATGGTTTACCACAAATCGATGCGCGTGTGCTGAAAAGAGCAGCATGGGCGTGCTTGGCACGTCGTTTGGCAGAAATGCACGTGCGCGCTCTGCCAAAAGCAGCATGTACATGCATAACTTGTCGTTTGGCAGAAAACAACGTGCGCGTCTACGAAAAGATGCATGTGCATGCTTAACAAGTTGTTTACCAGAAATCGATCTGCGTGTGCTGAAAATAGCAGCAAGGGCGTGCCTGGCACGTCGTTTGGCAGAAATCCTTGTGCGCGCTCTACCGAAAGCTGCATGTGCAAGCTTAGCATGCGGTTTGGCAGAAAACAACGTGCGCTTCTACGAAAATATGCATGTGCATGCTCAACAAGTGGTTTGGCACAAATCCATGCGCGTGTGTTGAAAGGAGGAGCATGAGCGTGCTCGGCGCGTGGTTTGGTAGAAATCCACGTGCGCGCTCTGCCAAAGGCAGAAAGTGCATGCTTGGCTTGTGGTTTGGCAGAAAACAACGTGCCCGTCTACCGTAAGATGCATGTACATGCTTAACAAGTGGTTTGGCACAAATCAATGCGTGAGTGCTGAAAAGAACAGCATTGGCGTGCTGAACACGTGGTTTGGTAGAAATCCACATGCGCGCTCTGCCAAATGCAGCGTGTGCATGTATAACTTGTGGTTTGGCAGAAAACAACGTCCGCGTCAACCAAAAGATGCATGTGTATGCTTAAGAAGTGGTTTACCACAAATCGATGCGCGTGTGCTGAAAAGAGCAGCATGGACGTGCTTGGCACGTCGTTTGGTAGAAATCCGCGTGCGCGCTCTGCCGAACGCAGCATGTGCATGCTTGGCTTGTGGTTTGGCAGAAAACAACGTGCCCGTCTACGAAAAGATGCATGAGCATGCTTAACAAGTTGTTTACCAGAAATCGATCTGCGTGTGCTGAAAAGAGCAGCATTGGCGCGCTTGGCACGTCGTTTGGCAGAAATCCACGTGCGCGCTCTGCCAAAAGCAGCATGCGCATGCTTAGCTCGAGGTTTGGCTGAAAACAACGAGCGCGTCTACCGAAAGATGCATGTGCATGCTCTACAAGTGGTTTACCCCAAATCGTTGCGCGTGTGCTGAAAACAGCAGCATCGGCGTGCTTGGCACGTCATTTGGCAGAAATCCACGTGCGCGCTCTGCCAAAAGCTGCATGTGCATGCTTAGCTTGCGGTGTGGCAGAAAACAACGAGCACGTCTACCGAAAGATGCATGTGCATGCTTAGCAGGAGATTTACCAGAAATCGTTGCGCGTGTGCTGAAAAGAGCAGCATCGGCGTGCTTAGCACGTCATTTGACAGAAATCCACGTGCGCGCTCTGCCAAAAGCAGCACGTGCATTCTTAGCTTGTGGTTTGGCAGAAAACCCCGTGAACGTCTACCGAAATATGCATGTGCATGCTTAACAAGTGGCTTGACCAAATCGATGCGTGTCTGCTGAAAAGAGCAGCATGGGCGTGCTTAGCCGATGGTTTGGTAGAAATCCACATGCGCGCTCTACCAAAAGATGCATGTGCATGCTTTACAAGTGGTTTAGCACAAATCGATGCGCGTGTGCTGAAAAGAGCAGCATGGGCATGCTTGGCCAGTCGTTTGGCAGAAATACCCGTGCGCGCTCTTCCAAAAGGTGCATGTGCATGCTTAGCATGTGGTTTGGCAGAAAGCAACGTGCGCGTCTACCAAAAGATGCATGTGCATGCTGAGCAAGTGGTTTGGCACAAATCGATGCGCGTGTGCTGAAAAGAGCAGCCTGGGCGTACTTAACACGTGGTTTGGTAGAAATACACATGCGCGCTCTGCCAAAAGCAACATGTGCATGCTTAGCTTGTGGTTTGGAGGAAAACAACGTGCGCTACTACGGAAGGATGCATGTGCATGCTTAACAAGTGGTTTACCACAAATCGATGCGCGTGTGCTGAAAACAGCAGCAAGGGCGTTCCTAGCACGTGGTTTGGTAGAAATCCACATGCGCGCTCTGCGAAAAGCTGCATGTGCATGCATAACTTGTGGTTTGGCAGAAAACAACGTGCGCGTCTACCGAAAGCTGCTTGTTCATGCTTAGCAAGTGGTTTGGCCAAATCGATGCGCCTGTTCTGAAAGAGCAGATATGGGCGTGCTTAGCACGTGGTTTGGTAGAAATCCCTATGCGCACTCTGCAAAAGCTGCATGTGCACGCTTAGCATGTGGTTTGGCAGAAAACAACGTGCGCTTCTACGGAAAAATGCATGTGCATGCTTACCAAGTGGTTTGGCACAAATCTATGCGCGTGTGTTGAAAAGAGCTGCATGAGGGTGCTTGGCACGTGGTTTGGTAGAAATCCACATGCGCGCTCTGCCAAAAGCAGCATGTGCATTCTTAGCTTGTGGTTTGGCAGAAAACAACGTGTTCGACTACTGAAAGATGCATGTGCATGCTTAACAAGTGGTTTACCACAAATCGATGCGCGTGTGCTGAAGAGATCATAATGGGCGTGTTAAGCACGTGGATTGGTAGAAATCCACATGCGTGCTCACCTAAAAGCAGCATGTGCATGCATATCTTGTGGTTTGGCAGAAAACCCCGTGGGCGTCTACCGAAATATGCATGTGCATGCTTAACAAGTGGTTTGACCAAATCGATGCGTGTCTGCTGAAAAGAGCAGCATGGGCGTGCTTAGCCAATGGTTTGGTAGAAATCCACATGCGCGCTCTACCAAAAGATGCATGTGCATGCTTAACAAGTGGTTTAGCACAAATCGATGCGCGTGTGCTGAAAAGAGCAGCATGGGCATGCTTGGCAAGTCGTTTGGCAGAAATACCCGTGCGCGCTCTTCCAAAAGGTGCATGTGCACGCTCAACATGTGGTTTGGCAGAGAGCAACGTACGCGTCTACCAAAAGATGCATGTGCATGCTTAGCAAGTGGTTTGGCACAAACCGATGCGCGTGTGCTGAAAAGAGCAGCCTGGGCGTGCTTAGCACGTGGTTTGGTAGAAATGCGCATGCGCGCTCTGCCAAAAGCAGCATTTGCATGCTTAACTTGTGCTTTGGAGCAAAACAACGTGCCCTATTACGGAAAGATGCATGTACATGCTTAACAAGTGGTTTACCACAAATCGATGCGCATGTGGTGAAAAGAGAAGCGAGGGCGTGCTTAGTAGGTGGTTTGGTAGAAATCGACGTGCCCGCTCTGCCAAAAGCAGCATGTGCATGCTTAACTTCTGGTCTGGCAGAAAACAACGTCCGCGTCTACGAAAAGATGAGTGTGCATGCTTAACAAGTGGTTTACCACAAATGGATGCGCGTGTGGTGAAATGAGTAGCAAGGGCGTGCTTGGCACGTCGTTTCGCAGAAATCCAGGTGCGCGCTCTGCCAAAAGCAGCATTTGCATTCTTAGCTCGTGGTTTGGCCGAAAACAACGTGCGCGTCTACCGAAAGATGCATGTGCATGGTTAACAAGTGGTTTACCACAAATCGATGCGCGTGTGCTGAAGGGAGCATAATGGGCATGCTTAGCACGTGTATTGGTAGAAATCCACATGGGCGCTCACCTAAGAGCAGCATGTGCATGCATATCTTGTGGTTTGGCAGAAAACCACGTGCGCGTCTACCGAAAGATGCATGCGCATGCTTAACAATTGGTTTACCACAAATCGATGCGCGTGTGCTGAAAAGAGCAGCATGGGCGTGCTTGGCACGTCGTTTGGCAGAAATCCACGTGCGCGCTCTGCCAAAGGCAGCATGCGCATGCTTTGCTCGCGGTTTGGCTGAAAACAACGAGCGCGTCTACCGAAAGATGCATGTGCATGCTTTACAAGTGGTTTACCACAAATCGTTGCGCGTGTGCTGAAAAGAGCAGCATGGGCGTGCTTAGCACGTGGTTTGGTAGAAATCCACGTGCGCGCTCTGCCAAAAGCAGCATGTGCATGCTTAATTTGTGGTTTGGCAGAAAACAACGCCCGCGTCTACCAAAAGATGCATATGCATGCTTAACAAGGGTTTACCACAAATCGATGCGCGAGTGCTGAAAAGAGCAGCAGGGGCGTGTTTAGCACGTGGTTTGGTAGAAACACACATGCGCACTCTGCCTAAAGCAGCATGTGCATGGATAACTTGTGGTTTGGCAGAAAACAACGTGCGCGTCTTCCAAAAGATGCATGTGCATGCTTAACAAGTGGTGTACAACAAATCGATACACGTGTGCTGAAAAGAGCAGCATGGGCGTGCTTGGCAGGTCGTTTGGAAGAAATTCACGTGCGCGCTCTCCCAAAAGCAGCATGTGCATTCTTAGCTTGTGGTTGGGCAGAAAACAACGTGCACGTCTACCGAAAGATGCATGTGCATGCTTAACAAGTGGTTTACCACAAATTGATGCGCGAGTGCTGACAAGAGCAGCATTGGCGTGCTTAGCACGTGGTTTGGCAGAAATCCACATGCGCGCTCTGCGAAAAGCAGTATGTGCATGCATATCTTGTGGTTTGGCAGAAAACAACGTGCGCGTCTACCGAAAGATGCATGTGCATGCTTAACAAGTGGTTTGGCCAAATCGATGCGCGTGTGCTGAAGAGAGCATAATGGGCGTGCTTAGCACGTGTATGGGTAGAAATCCATATGCGCGCTCACCTAATAGCAGCATGTGCATACATAACTTGTGGTTTGCCAGAAAACAACGTGCGCGTCTACCGAAAGATCCATTTGCATGCTTAACAAGTGGTTTGGCCAAATCGATGCGCCTGTGCTGAAAAGAACAGCATGGGCGTGCTTAGGCCGCGGTTTGGTAGAAATCCACATGCGCGCTCTACCAAAAGCAGCATGTCCATGCATAACTTGTGGTTTGGCAGAAAACAACGTGCGCGTCTACCGAAAGGCGCATGTGCATGCTTAACAATTGGTTTGGCACAAATCGATGCGCGTGTGCTGAAAAGAGCAGCATGAGCATACTTAGCACGTGGTTTGTTAGAAATCCACATGCGCCCTCGGCCAAAACAGCAGGCGCATGCATGTCTTGTGGTTTGGCAGAAAACAACGTGCGCTTCCACGGAAACATGCATGTGCATGCTTAACAAGTTATTTGGCACAAATCCATGCGCGTGTGCTGAAAACAGCAGCAAGGGCGTGCTTAGTAGGTGGTTTGGCAGAAATCGACGTGCCCGCTCTGCCAAAAGCAGCATCTGCACGCTTAACTTGTGGTCTGGCAGAAAACAACATCCGCTTCTACCAAAAGATGCATGTGCATGCTTAACAAGTGGTTTGGCACAAATCGATGCGCGTGCGCTGAAAATAGCAGCATGGGCGTGCTTAGCGCGTGGTTTGGTAGAAATCCACACGCGTGCTCTACCAAAAGCAGCATGTGCATGCATAATACTTGGTTTGGCAGAAAACAACGTGCGCGTCTACCGAAAGATGCACGTGCATGTTTAACAAGTGGTTTGGCCAAATCGATGCACCTGTGCTGAAAAGAGCAGCATGGGCGTGCTTAGCACGTGGTTTGGTAGAAATCCACGTGCGCGCTCTGCCAATAGCAGCATGTGCATGCTTAATTTGTGGTTTGGCAGAAAACAACGCCCGCGTCTACTAAAAGATGCATATGCATGCTTAACAAGGGTTTACCACAAATCGATGCGCGAGTGCTGAAAAGAGCAGCATGGGCGTGTTTAGCACGTGGTTTGGTAGAAAAACACATGCGCACTCTGCCAAAAGCAGCATGTGCATGCATAACTTGTGGTTTGGCAGAAAACAACGTGCGCGTCTTCCAAAAGATGCATGTGCATGCTTAACAAGTGGTGTACAACAAATCGATACACGTGTGCTGAAAAGAGCAGCATGGGCGTGCTTGGCAGGTCGTTTGGAAGAAATTCACGTGCGCGCTTTCCCAAAAGCAGCATGTGCATGCTTAGCCTGTGGTTTGGCACAAAACAACGTGCGCGTCTACGGAAAGATGCATGTGCATGCTTAACGAGTGGTTTGGCACAAATCCATGCGCGCGTGTTGAAAAGAGCCGCATGAGGGTGCTTGGCACATGGTTTGGTAGAAATGCACGTGCGCGCTCTGTCAAAAGCAGCATGTGCATGCTTAGCTTGCGGTTTGGCAGAAAACAACGTGAGCGTCTACCGAAAGATGCATGTGCATGCTTAACAAGTGGTTTGGCACAAATTGATGCGCGTGTGCTGAAAAGAGCAGCATGGGCGTGTTTGGCATGTCGTTTGGCAGAAATCCACGTGCGCGCTCTCCCAAAAGCAGCATGTACATGCATAACTTGTGGTTTGGCAGAAAACAACGTGCGCGTCTACCAAAAGATCAGTGTGCATGCTTAACAAGTGGTTTACAACAAATCGATGCGCGTGTGTTGAAAAGAGCAGCATGAGGGTGCTTGGCATGTGGTTTGGTAGAAATGCACGTGGGCGCTCTGTCAAAAGCAGCATGTGCATGCTTAGCTTGTGGTTTGGCAGAAAACAACGTGCGCGTCTACCAAAAGATGCATGCGCATGCTTAACAAGTGTTTTACCACAAATCGATGCGCGTGTGCTGAAAAGAGCAGCATGGGCGTGCTTAGCACGTGGTTTGGTAGAAATCCACATGCGCCCTCTCCCAAAAGCAGCATGTGCGTGCATAACTTGTGGTTTGGCAGAAAACAACGTGCACTTCGACGAAAGATGCAAGTGCATGCTTAACAAGTGGTTTGGCACAAATCCATGCGCGTGTGTTTAAAAGAGAAGCATGAGGGTGCTTGGCACGTGGTTTGGTAGAAATGCACGTGCGCGCTCTGTCAAAACCAGCATGTGCATGCTTAGCTTGTGGTTTGGCAGAAAACAACGTGCGCGTCTACCGAAAGATGCATGTGCATGCTTAACAAGTGGTTTGGCACAAATTGATGCGCGTGTGCTGAAAAGAGCAGCATGGGCGTGTTTGGCACGTCGTTTGGCAGAAATTCACGTGCGCGCTCTCCCAAAAGCAGCATATGCATGCTTAACTTGTGGTTCGGCAGAAAACAACGTGCCCTTCTACGGAAAGATGCATGTGCATGCTTAACAAGTGGTTTGGCACAAATCCATGCGCGCGTGTTGAAAAGAGCAGCATGAGGGTGCTTGGCACATGGTTTGGTAGAAATGCACGTGCGCACTCTGTCAAAAGCAGCATTGCATGCTTAGCTTGTTGTTTGGCAGAAACAACGTGCGCGTCTACCGAAAGATGCATGTGCATGCTTATCAAGTGGTTTGGCACAAATTGATGCGTGTGTGCTGAAAAGAGCAGCATGGGCGTGCTTAGCACGTGGTTTGGTAGAAATCCACATGTGCGCTCTGCCAAAAGCAGCATGTGCATGCCTAGCTTGTGGTTTGGCAGAAAACAACGTGCGCGTCTACCGAAAGATGCATGTGCATGCTTAACAAGCGGTTTGGCACAAATTGATGCTCGTGTGCTGAAAAGAGCAGCATGGGCGTGCTTAGCACATGGTTGGGTAGAAACACACAGGCACGCTCTGCCAAAAGCAGCACGTGCATGCATAACTTGTGGTTTGGCAGAAAACAATGTGCGAGTCAACCAAAAGATGCATGTGCATGCTTAACAGGTGGTTTGGCACAAATTGATGCGCGTGTGCTGAAAAGAGCAGCATGGGCGTGTTTGGCACGTCGTTGGGCAGAAATCCACGTGCGCGTTCTCCCAAAAGCAGCATGTTCATACATAACTTGTGGTTTGGCAGAAAACGACGTGCCCTTCTACGGAAAGATGCATGTGCATGCTTAAGAAGTGGTTTGGCACAAATCCATGCGCGTGTGTTGAAAAGAGCAGCATGAGGGTGCTTGGCACATGGTTTGGTAGAAATGCACGTGCGCGCTCTGTCAAAAGCAGCATGTGCATGCTTAGCTTGCGGTTTGGCAGAAAACAACGCGCGCGTCTACCGAAAGATGCATGTGCATGCTTATCAAGTGGTTTGGCACAAATCGATGCGCGTGTGCTGAAAAGACCAGCATGGGCGCTCTTAGCACGTGGCTTGGTAGAAATCCACATGCGCGCTCTGCCAAAAGCAGCACGTGCATGTATAACTTGTGGTTTGGCAGAAAACAATGTGCGCGTCAACCAAAAGATGCATGCGCATGCTTAACAAGTGGTTTGCCACAAATCGATGCGCGTGTGCTGAAAAGAGCAGCATGGGCGTGCTTAGCACGGGGTTTGGTAGAAATCCACATGCGCCCTCTCCCAAAAGCAGCATGTGCGTGCATAACTTGTGGTTTGGCAGAAAACAACGTGCACTTCGACGAAAGATGCAAGTGCATGCTTAACAAGTGGTTTGGCACAAATCCATGCGCGTGTGTTTAAAAGAGCAGCATGAGGGTGCTTGGCACGTGGTTTGGTAGAAATGCACGTCCGCGCTCTCTCAAAACCAGCATGTGCATGCTTAGCTTGCGGTTTGGCAGAAAACAACGTGCGCGTCTACCGAAAGATGCATGTGCATGCTTATCAAGTGGTTTGGCACAAATCGATGCGCGTGTGTTGAAAAGAGCAGCATGAGAGTGATTGGCACGTGGTTTGGTAGAAATCCACGTACGCGCTCTGTCAAAAGCAGCATGTGCATGCTTAGCTTGTGGTTTGGCAGAAAACAACGTGCGCGTCTACCGAAAGATGCATGTGCATGCATAACAAGTGGTTTGGCACAAATTGATGTGCGTGTGCTGAAAAGAGCAGCATGGGCGTGTTTGGCACGTCGTTTGGCAGAAATCCACGTGCGCGCTCTCCCAAAAGCAGCATATGCATGCTTAACTTGTGGCTCGGCAGAAAACAACGTGCGCTTCTACGGAAAGATGCATGTGCATGCTTAACAAGTGGTTTGGCACAAATCCATGCGCGCGTGTTGAAAAGAGCAGCATGGGCGTGCATAGCACATGGTTGGGTAGAAACACACAGGCACGCTCTGCCAAAAGCAGCACGTGCATGCATAACTTGTGGTTTGGCAGAAAACAATGTGCGAGTCAACCAAAAGATGCATGTCCATGCTTAACAAGTGGTTTGGCACAAATTGATGCGCGTGTGCTGAAAAGAGCAGCATGGGCGTGTTTGGCACGTCGTTGGGCAGAAATCCACGTGCGCGTTCTCCCAAAAGCAGCATGTTCATACATAACTTGTGGTTTGGCAGAAAACGACGTGCCCTTCTACGGAAAGATGCATGTGCATGCTTAAGAAGTGGTTTGGCACAAATCCATGCGCGTGTGTTGAAAAGAGCAGCATGAGGGTGCTTGGCACGTGGTTTGGTAGAAATGCACGTGCGCGCTCTGTCAAAAGCAGCATGTGCATGCTTAGCTTGTGGTTTGGCAGAAAACAACGTGCGCGTCTACCGAAAGATGCATGTGCATGCTTAACAAGTGGTTTGGCACAAATCGATGCGCGTGTGCTGAAAAGAGCAGCATGGGCGTGCTTAGCACTTGGTTTGGTAGAACTCCACATGCGCGCTCTTCCAGAAGAAGCATGTGCATGCATAACTTGTGGTTTGGCAGAAAACAACGTGCGCGTCTACCGATAGATGCATGTGCATGCTTATCAAGTGGTTTGGCACAAATTGATGCGCGTGTGCTGAAAAGAGCAGCATGGGCGTGTTTGGCACGTCGTTGGGCAGAAATCCACGTGCGCGTTCTCCCAAAAGCAGCATGTTCATACATAACTTGTGGTTTGGCAGAAAACGACGTGCCCTTCTACGGAAAGATGCATGTGCATGCTTAAGAAGTGGTTTGGCACATAACCATGCGCGTGTGTTGAAAAGAGCAGCATGAGGGTGCTTGGCACGTGGTTTGGTAGAAATGCACGTGCGCGCTCTGTCAAAAGCAGCATGTGCATGCTTAGCTTGTGGTTTGGCAGAAAACAACGTGCGCGTCTATCGAAAGATGCATGTGCATGCTTAACAAGTGGTTTGGCACAAATCAATGCGCGTGTGCTGAAAAGAGCAGCATGGGCGTGCTTAGCACTTGGTTTGGTAGAACTCCACATGAGCGCTCTTCCAAAAGAAGCATGTGCATGCATAACTTGTGGTTTGGCTGGAAACAACGTGCGCGTCTACCAAAAGATCAGTGTGCATGCTTAACAAGTGGTTTACAACAAATCGATGCGCGTGTGTTGAAAAGAGTAGCATGAGGGTGCTTGGCATGTGGTTTGGTAGAAATGCACGTGCGCGCTCTGTCAAAAGCAGCATGTGCATGCTTAGCTTGCGGTTTGGCAGAAAACAACGTGCGCGTCTACCGAAAGATGCATGTGCATGCTTATCAAGTGGTTTGGCACAAATAGATGCGCGTGTGCTGAAAAGAGCAGCATGGGCGTGCTTATCACGTGGTTTGGTAGAAATCCACATGTGCGCTCTGCCAAAAGCAGCATGTGCATGCTTAGCTTGTGGTTTGGCAGAAAACAACGTGCGCGTCTACCGATAGATGCATGTGCATGCTTAACAAGTGGTTTGGCACAAATTGATGCGCGTGTGCTGAAAATAGCAGCATGGGCGTGCTTAGCACGTGGTTTGGTAGAACTCCACAATCGCACTCTGCCAAAAGCAGCATGTGCATTCATAACTTGTGGTTTGGCAGAAAACAACGTGCGCGTCTAGCGAAAGATGCATGTGCATGCTTAACAAGTGGTTTGGCACAAATTGATGCGCGTGTGCTGAAAAGAGCAGCATGGGCATGTTTGGCACGTCGTTTGGCAGAAATCCACGTGCGCGCTCTCCCAAAAGCAGCATGTGCATGCATAACTTGTGGTTTGGCAGAAAACAACGTGCCCTTCTACGGAAAGATGCATGTGCATGCTTAAGAAGTGGTTTGGCACAAATCCATGCGCGTGTGTTGAAAAGAGCAGCATGAGGGTGCTTGGCACGTGGTTTGGCAGAAATGCACGTGCGCGCTCGGCCAAAAGCAGCAGGTGCATGCTTAACTTGTGGTTTGGCAGAAAAGAACGTGCGCGTCTACCGAAAGATGCATGTGCATGCTTATCAAGTGGTTTGGCACAAATCGATGCGCGTGTGCTGAAAAGAGCAGCATTGGGGTGCGTAGCACGTGGTTTGGTAGAAATCCATATGCGCGCTCTGCCAAAAGCAGCATGTGCATGCTTAACCTGTGGTTCGGCAGAAAAGAACGTGCCCTTCTACGGAAAGATGCATGTGCATGCTTAACAAGTGGTTTGGCACAAATCCATGCGCGTGTGTTGAAAAGAGCAGCATGAGGGTGCTTGGCACGTGGTTTGGTAGAAATGCACGTGCGCGCTCTGTCAAAAGCAGCATGTGCATGCTTAGCTTGCAGTTTGGCAGAAAACAACGTGCGCGTCTACCGAAAGATGCATGTGCATGCTTATCGTGTGGTTTGGCACGAAGCGATGCGCGTGTGCTGAAAAGAGCAGCATGGGCGTGCTTAGCACGTGGTTTGGTAGAAATCCACATGCGCCCTCTCCCAAATGCAGCATGTCCATGCATAACTTGTGGTTTGGCAGAAAACAACGTGCGCGTCTACCGAAAGATGCATGTGCATGCTTAACAAGTGGTTTGGCACAAATTGATGCGCGTGTGCTGAAAAGAGCAGCATGGGCGTGTTTGGCACGTCGTTTAGCAGAAATCCACGTACGCGCTCTCCCAAAAGCAGCATGTGCATGCATAACTTGTGGTTTGGCAGAAAACAACGTGCCCTTCTACGGAAAGATGCATGTGCATGCTTAAGAAGTGGTTTGGCACAAATCCATGCGCGTGTGTTGAAAAGAGCAGCATGAGGGTGCTTGGCACGTGGTTTGGTAGAAATGCACGTGCGCGCTCTGTCAAAAGCAGCATGTGCATGCTTAGCTTGTGGTTTGGCAGAAAACAACGTGCGCGTCTACCGAAAGATGCATGTGCATGCTTAAGAAGTGGTTTGGCACAAATCGATGCGCGTGTGCTGAAAAGAGCAGCATGGGCGTGCTTAGCACGTGGTTTGGTAGAACTCCACATGCGCCCTCTGCCAAAAGCAGCATGTGCATGCGTAACTTGTGGTTCGGGAGAAAACAACGTGCCCTTCTACGGAAAGATGCATGTGCATGCTTAAGTGGTTTGGCACAAATCCATGCGCGTGTGCTGAAAACAGCAGCATGAGGGTGCTTGGCACGTGGTTTGGTAGAAATGCACGTGCGCGCTCTGTCAGAAGCAGCATGTGCATGCTTAGCTTGTGGTTTGGCAGAAAACAACGTGCCCTTCTACGGAAAGATGCATGTGCATGCTTATAAAGTGGTTTGGCACAAATCCATGCGCGTGTGCTGAAAAGTGCAGCATGGGCGTGCTTAGCACGTGGTTTGGTAGAAATCCACATGCGCCCTCTCCCAAAAGCAGCATGTGCAGGCATAACTTGTGGTTTGGCAGAAAACAACGTGCGCGTCTACCGAAAGATGCATGTGCATGCTTAACAAGTGGTTAGGCACAAATCGATGCGCGTGTGCTGAAAAGAGCAGCATGGGCATGCTTGGCCAGTCGTTTGGCAGAAATACCCGTGCGCGCTCTTCCAAAAGGTGCATGGCATTCATAACTTGTGGTTTGGCAGAAAACAACGTGCGCGTCTACCGAAAGATGCATGTGCATGCTTAACAAGTGGTTTGGCACAAATTGATGCGCGTGTGCTGAAAAGAGCAGCATGGCGGTGTTTGGCACGTCGTTTGGCAGAAATCCACGTGCGCGCTCTCCCAAAAGCAGCATGTGCATGCATACCTTGTGGTTTGGCAGAAAACAACGTGCCGTTCTACGGAAAGATGCAAGTGCATGCTTAACAAGTCGTTTGGCACCAATTGATGCGCGTGTGCTGAAAAGAGCAGCATGGGCGTGTTTGGCACGTCGTTTGGCAGAAATCCACGTGCGCGCCCTCCGAAAAGCAGCATGTGCATGCTTTGCTTGTGGTTTGGCAGAAAACAACGTGCGCGTCTACCGAAAGATGCATGTGCATGCTTATAAAGTGGTTTGGCACAAATCGATGCGCGTGTGCTGAAAAGAGCAGCATGGGCGTGCTTAGCACGTGGTTTGGTAGAACTCCACAATCGCGCTCTGCCAAAAGCAGCATGTGCATTCATAACTTGTGGTTTGGCAGAAAACAACGTGCGCGTCTAGCGAAAGATGCATGTGCATGCTTAACAAGTGGTTTGGCACAAATTGATGCGCGTGTGCTGAAAAGAGCAGCATGGGCATGTTTGGCACGTCGTTTGGCAGAAATCCACGTGCGCGCTCTCCCAAAAGCAGCATGTGCATGCATAACTTGTGGTTTCGCAGAAAACAACGTGCCCTTCTACGGAAAGATGCATGTGCATGCTTAAGAAGTGGTTTGGCACAAATCCATGCGCGTGTGTTGAAAAGAGCAGCATGAGGGTGCTTGGCACGTGGTTTGGCAGAAATGCACGTGCGCGCTCTGTCAAAAGCAGCATGTGCATGCTTAGCTTGCGGTTTGGCAGAAAACAACGTGCGCGTCTACCGAAAGATGCATGTGCATGCTTATCTTGTGGTTTGGCACAAATCGATGCGCGTGTGCTGAAAAGAGCAGCATGAGGGTGCTTGGCACGTGGTTTTGTAGAAATGCTTGTGCGCGCTCTGTCAAAACCAGCATGTGCATGCTTAGCTTGTGGTTTGGCAGAAAACAACGTGCGCGTCAACCGAAAGATGCATGTGCATGCTTATCAAGTGGTTTTGCACAAATCGATGCGCGTGTGCTGAAAAGTGCAGCATGGGCGTGCTTAGCACGTGGTTTGGTAGAAATCCACATGCGCCCTCTCCCAAAAGCAGCATGTGCAGGCATAACTTGTGGTTTGGCAGAAAACAACGTGCGCGTCTACCGAAAGATGCATGTGCATGCTTAACAAGTGGTTTGGCACCAATTTATGCGCGTGTGCTGAAAAGAGCAGCATGGGCGTGTTTGGCGCGTCGTTTGGCAGAAATCCACGTGCGCGCCCTCCCAAAGTAGCATGTGCATGCATAACTTGTGGTTTGGCAGAAAACAACGCGCCCTTCTACGGAAAGATGCATGTGCATGCTTAAGAAGTGGTTTGGCGCAAATCCAAGCGCGTGTGTTGCAAAGGGCAGCATGAGGGTGCTTGGCACGTGGTTTGGTAGAAATGCACGTGCGCGCTCTGTCAAAAGCAGCATGTGCATGTTTAGCTTGTGGTTTGGCAGAAAAGAACGTGCGCGTCCACCGAAAGATGCATGTGCATGCTTAACAAGTGGTTTGGCACAAATCGATGCGCGTGTGCTGAAAAGAGCAGCATGGGCGTGCTTAGCACGTGGTTTGGTAGAACTCCACAATCGCGCTCTGCCAAATGCAGCATGTGCATGCATAACTTGTGGTTTGGCAGAAAACAACGTGCGCGTCTACCAAAAGATGAGTGTGCATGCTTAACAAGTGGTTTACAAGAAATCGATGCGCGTGTGTTGAAAAGAGCAGCATGAGGGTGCTTGGCACGTGGTTTGGTAGAAATGCACGTTCGCGCTCTGTCAAAAGCAGCATGTGCATGCTTAGCTTGTGGTTTGGCAGAAAACAACTTACGCGTCTACCGAAAGATGCATGTGCATGCTTATCAAGTGGTTCGGCACAAATCGATGCGCGTGTGCTGAAAAGAGCAGCCTGGGCGTGCTTAGCACGTGGTTTGGTAGAAATCCACATGCGCCCTCTCCCAAAAGCAGCATGTGCATTCATAACTTGTGGTTTGGCAGAAAACAATGTGCGCGTCTACCGAAAGATGCATGTGCATGCTTAACAAGTGGTTTGGCACAAATTGATGCGCGTGTGCTGAAACGAGCAGCATGGGCGTGTTTGGCACGTCGTTTGGCAGAAATCAACGTGCGCGCTCTCCCAAAAGCAGCATGTGCTTGCATAACTTGTGGTTTGGCAGAAAACAACGTGCCCTTCTACGGAAAGATGCATGTGCATGCTTATAAAGTGGTTTGGCACAAATCCATGCGCGTGTGTTGAAAAGAGCAGCATGAGGGTGCTTGGCACGTGGTTTGGCAGAAATGCACGTGCGCGCTCGGCCAAAAGCAGCAGGTGCATGCTTAACTTCTGGTTCGGCAGAAAACAACGTGCCCTTCTACGGAAAGATGCATGTGCATGCTTAAAAGTGGTTTGGCACAAATGCATGCGCGTGTGTTGAAAAGAGCAGCATGAGGGTGCTTGGCACGTGGTTTGGTAGAAATGCACGTGCGCGCTCTGTCAAAAGCAGCATGTGCATGCTTAGCTTGCAGTTTGGCAGAAAACTACGTGCGCGTCTACCGAAAGATGCATGTGCATGCTTATCAAGTGGTTTGGCGCAAATCGATGCGCGTGTGCTGAAAAGAGCAGCATGAGGGTGCTTGGCACGTGGTTTGGTAGAAATCCACATGCGGCCTCTCACAAAAGCAGCATGTGCAGGCATAACTTGTTGTTTGGCAGAAAACAACGTGCGCGTCTACCGAAAGATGCATGTCCATGCTTAACAAGTGGTTTGGCACCAATTGATGCGCGTGTGCAGAAAAGAGCAGCATGGGCGTGTTTGGCACGTCGTTTGGCAGAAATCCACGTGCGCGCTCTGCCAAAAGCAGCATGTGCATGCATAACTTGTGGTTTGGCAGAAAACAACGCGCCCTTCTACGGAAAGATGCATGTGCATGCTTAAGAAGTGGTTTGGCGCAAATCCAAGCGCGTGTGTTGCAAAGGGCAGCATGAGGGTGCTTGGCACGTGGTTTGGTAGAAATGCACGTGCGCGCTCTGTAAAAAGCAGCATGTGCATGCTTAGCTTGTGGTTTGGCAGAAAGGAACGTGCGCGTCTACCCAAAGATGCATGTGCATGCTTAACAAGTGGTTTGGCACAAATCGATGCGCGTGTGCTGAAAAGAGCAGCATGGGCGTGCTTAGCACGTGGTTTGGTAGAACTCCACAATCGCGCTCTGCCAAAAGCAGCATGTGCATTCATAACTTGTGGTTTGGCAGAAAACAACGTGCGCGTCTACCAAAAGATGAGTGTGCATGCTTAACAAGTGGTTTACAACAAATCGATGCACGTGCGTTGAAAAGAGCAGCATGAGGGTGCTTGGCACGTGGTTTGGTAGAAATGCATGTTCGCGCTCTGTCAAAAGCAGCATGTGCATGCTTAGCTTGTGGTTTGGCAGAAAACAACTTACGCGTCTACCGAAAGATGCATGTGCATGCTTATCAAGTGGTTCGGCACAAATCGATGCGCGTGCGCTGAAAAGAGCAGCATGGGCGTGCTTAGCACGTGGTTTGGTAGAAATCCACATGCGCCCTCTCCCAAAAGCAGCATGTGCATTCATAACTTGTGGTTTGGCAGAAAACAATGTGCGCGTCTACCGAAAGATGCATGTGCATGCTTAACAAGTGGTTTGGCACAAATTGATGCGCGTGTGCTGAAACGAGCAGCATGGGCGTGTTTGGCACGTCGTTTGGCAGAAATCCACGTGCGCGCTCTCCCAAAAGCAGCATGTGCATGCATAACTTGTGGTTTGGCAGAAAACAACGTGCCCTTCTACGGAAAGATGCATGTGCATGCTTAAGAAGTGGTTTGGCACAAATCCATGCGCGTGTGTTGAAAAGTGCAGCATGAGGGTGCTTGGCACGTGGTTTGGCAGAAATGCACGTGCGCGCTCTGTCAAAAGCAGCATGTATATTCTTAGCTTGTGGTTTGGCAGAAAACAACGTGCGCGTCTACCGAAAGATGCATGTGCATGCTTATCAAGTGGTTTGGCACAAATCGATGCGCGTGTGCTGAAAAGAGCAGCATGGGCGTGCTTAGCACGTGGTTTGGTAGAAATCCACATGCACGATCTGCCAAAAAAGCAACACGTGCATGCATAACTTGTGGTTTGGCAAAAAAACAACGTGCGCTTCCACCAAAAGTTGCATTTGCATGCTTAACAAGTGGTTTACCACAAATCGATGCGAGTGTGCTGAAAAAGAGCAGCATGGGCGGGCTTAGCACGTAGTTTGGTAGAAATCCACATGCGCCCTTTTCCAAAAGCAGCATGTGCATGCATTACTTGTGGTTTGGCAGAAAACAACGTGCGCTTCTATGGAAAGATGCATGTGCATGCTTAACAAGTGGTTTGGCACAAATCCATGCGCGTGTGTTGAAAAGAACAGCATGAGGGTGCTTGGCACGTGGTTTGGTAGAAATCCACGTGCGCGCTCTGTCAAAAGCAGCATGTGCATGTTTAGTTTGTGGTTTGGCAGAAAACAACGAGCGCATATACCGAAAGATGCATGTGCATGCTTAACAAGTGGTTTGGTACAAATCGATGTGCATGTGCTGAAAAGAGCAGAATGGGCGTGCTTAGAACGTGGTTTGGTAGAAATCCACATGCACCCTCTCCCAAAAGCAGCATGTGCATGCATAACTTGTGGTTTGGCAGAAAACAACGTGCGCTTCGAAGGAAAGATGCAAGTGCAAGCTTAACAAGTGGTTTGGCACAAATCCATGCACGCGTGTTGAAAAGAGCAGCATGAGGGTGCTTGGCACGTGGTTTGGTAGAAATCCACGTGCGCGCTCTGTCAAAAGCAGCATGTGCATGCTTAGCTTGTGGTTTGGCAGAAAACAACGTGGACCTCTATGGAAAGATGCATGTGCATGCTTAACAAGTGGTTTGGCACAAATCCATGCGCGTGTGTAGAAAAGAGCAGCATGAGGCTGCTTGGCACGTGGTTTGGTAGAAATGCACGTGCGCGCTCTGTCAAAAGCAGCATGTGCATGCTTAGCTTGTGGTTTGGCAGAAAACAACGTGCGCGTGTACCGTAAGATGCATGTGCATGCTTAAAAAGTGGTTTGGCACAAATCGGTGCGCGTGTGCTGAAAAGAGGAGCATGGGCGTGCTTAGGACGTGGTTTTGTAGAAATCCACATGCGCGCTCTGCCAAAAGCAGCATGTGCATGCCTAGCTTGTGGTTTGGCAGAAAACAACGTGCGCTTCCCCGGAAAGAAGCATGTGAATGCTTAACAAGTGGTTTGGCACAAATCGATGCGCGTGTGCTGAAAAGAGCAGCATGGGCGTGCTTTCCACGTGGTTTGGTAGAAATCGACATGCGCGCTCTGCCAAAAGGAACACGTGCATGCATAACTTGTGGTTTGGCAGAAAACAACGTGCGCCTCTATGGAAAGATGCATGTGCATGCTTAAGAAGTGGTTTGGCACAAATCCATGCGCGTGTGTTGAAAAGAGCAGCATGGGCGTGCTTAGCACGTGGTTTGGTATAAATCCACATGCACCCTCTCCCAAAAGCAACACGTGCATGCATAACTTGTGTTTAGACAAACAACAACGTGCGCGTCCACCAAAAGTTGCATTTGCATGCTTATCAAGTGGTTTAGCACAAATCGATACGAGTGTGCTGAAAAGAGCAGCATGGGCGTGCTTAGCACGTGGTTTGGCAGAAATTCACATGCGCCCTCTCCCAAAAACAGCATGTGCATACATAACTTGTGGTTTGGCAGAAAACAACGTGCGCTTCTACGGAAAGATGCATGGGCATGCTTAACAAGTGGTTTGGCACAAATGCATGCGCGTGTGTTGAAAAGAGTAGCATGAGGGTGCTTGGCACGTGGCTTGGTAGAAATCCACGTGCGCCCTCTGTCAAAAGGAGCATGTGCATGCTTAGCTTGTGGTTTGGCAGAAAACAACGTGGACCTCTACGGAAAGATGCATGTGCATGCTTAACAAGTGGTTTGGCACAAATCCATGCGCGTGTGTAGAAAAGAGCAGCATGAGGGTGCTTGGCACGTGGTTTTGTAGAAATGTACGTGCGCGCTCTGTCAAAAAGCAGCATGTGCATGCTTAGCTTGTGGTTTGGCAGAAAAACACCGTGCGCGTGTACCGTAAGATGCATGTGCATGCTTAAAAAAGTGGTTTGGCACAAATCGATGCGCGTGTGCTGACAAAGAGCAGCATGGGCGTGCTTAGGGCGTGGTTTTGTAGAAATCTACATGCGCGCTCTGCCAAAAGCAGCATGTGCATGCTTAGCTTGTGGTTTGGCGGAAAACAACGTGCGCTTCCCCGGAAAGAAGCATGTGCATGCTTAACAAGTGTTTTGGCACAAATCGATGCGCGTGTGCTGAAAAAGAGCAGCATGGGCGTGCTTTCCACGTGGTTTGGTAGAAATCCACATGCCCGCTCTGCCAAAAAAGCAACACGTGCATGCATAACTTGTGGTTTGGCAAAAAAACAACGTGCGCATCCACCAAAAGTTGCATTTGCATGCTTAACAAGCGGTTTACCACAAATCGATGCGAGTGTGCCGAAAAAGAGCAGCATGGGCGGACTTAGCACGTAGTTTGGTAGAAATCCACATGCGCCCTTTTCCAAATGCAGCATGTGCATGCATTACTTGTGGTTTGGCAGAAAACAACGTGCGCTTCTATGGAAAGATGCATGTGCATGCTTAACAAGTGGTTTGGCACAAATCTATGCGCGTGTGTTGAAAAGAGCAGCATGAGGGTGCTTGCCACGTGGTTTGGTAGAAATGCACGTGCGCGCTCTGTCAAAAGCAGCATGTGCATGCTTAGCTTGTGGTTTGGCAGAAAACAACGTGGACCTCTACGGAAAGATGCATGTGCATGCTTAACAAGTGGTTTGGCACAAATGCATGCGCGTGTGTAGAAAAGAGCAGCATGAGGGTGCTTGGCACGTGGTTTGGTAGAAATGCACGTGCGCGCTCTGTCAAAAGCAGCATGTGCATGCTTAGCTTGTGGTTTGGCAGAAAACAACGTGGACCTCTACGGAAAGATGCATGTGCATGCTTAACAAGTGGTTTGGCACAAATCCATGCGCGTGTGTAGAAAAGAGCAGCATGAGGGTGCTTAGCACGTGGTTTGGTAGAAATCCACGTGCGCGCTCTGCCAAAAGCAGCATGTGCATGCTTAACTTGTGCTTTGGCAGAAAACAACGTCCGTGTCTACCAAAAGATGAGTGTGCATGCTTAACAAGTGGTTTGGCACAAATCGATGCGCATGTGCTGAAAAGAGCAGCATGGGCGTGCTTAGCAATTAGTTTGGTAGAAATCCACATGCACCCTCTCCCAGAAGCAGCATGTGCATGCATAACTTGCGGTTTGGCAGAAAACAACGTGCGCTTCGAAGAAAAGATGCAAGTGCAAGCTTAAAAAAGTGGTTTGGCACAAATCCATGCACGCGTGTTGAAAAGAGCAGCATGAGGGTGCTTGGCACGTGGTTTGGTAGAAATCCACGCGCGCGCTCTGCCAAAAGCAACATGTGCATGCTTAGCTTGTGGTTTGGCAGAAAACGTGCGCGTCTACCGAAACATGCATGTGCATGCTTAACAAGTGGTTTGGCACAAATTGATGCACGCGTACAGAAAAGAGCAGCACGGGCGTGCTTGGCACGTCGTTTGGCAGAAATCCACATGCGCGCTCTGCCAAAAGCAGCATGTGCATGCTTAGCTTGTGGTTTGGCGGAAAACAACGTGGGCTTCCCCGGAAAGAAGCATGTGCATGCTTAACAAGTGTTTTGGCACAAATCGATGCGCGTGTGCTGAAAAAGAGCAGCATGGACGTGCTTTCCACGTGGTTTGGTAGAAATCCACATGCCCGCTCTGCCAAAAAAGCAACACGTGCATGCATAACTTGTGGTTTGGCAAAAAAACAACGTGCGCATCCACCAAAAGTTGCATTTGCATGCTTAACAAGCGGTTTACCACAAATCGATGCGAGTGTGCTGAAAAAGAGCAGCATGGGCGGACTTAGCACGTAGTTTGGTAGAAATCCACATGCGCCCTTTTCCAAATGCAGCATGTGCATGCATTACTTGTGGTTTGGCAGAAAACAACGTGCGCTTCTATGGAAAGATGCATGTGCATACTTAACAAGTGGTTTGGCACAAATCCATGCGCGCGTGTTGAAAAGAGCAGCATGAGGGTGCTTGGCACGTGGTTTGGTAGAAATACACGTGCGCGCTCTGTCAAAAGCAGCATGTGCATGCTTAGCTTGTGGTTTGGCAGAAAACAACGTGCGCGTGTACCGTAAGATGCATGTGCATGCTTAAAAAGTGGTTTGGCACAAATCCATGCGCGTGTGTAGAAAAGAGCAGCATGAGGGTGCTTGGCACGTGGTTTGGTAGAAATGCACGTGCGCGCTCTGTCAAAAGCAGCATGTGCATGCTTAGCTTGTGGTTTGGCAGAAAACAACGTGGAACTCTACGGAAAGATGCATGTGCATGCTTAACAAGTGTTTTGGCACAAATCGATGCGCGTGTGCTGAAAAGAGCAGGATGGGCGTGCTTAGCACGTAGTTTTGTAGAAATCCGCATGCGCGCTCTGCCAAAAGCAGCATGTGCATGCATTACTTGTGGTTTGGCAGAAAACAACGTGCCCTTCTACGGAAAGATGCATGTGCATGCTTATAAAGTGGTTTGGCACAAATCCATGCGCGTGTGTTGAAAAGTGCAGCATGAGGGTGCTTGGCACGTGGTTTGGCATAGCGGAAGTGCGCGCTCTGTCAAAGCAGCATGTGCATGCTTAGCTTGTGGTTTGGCAGAAAACAACGTGCGCGTCTACCGAAAGATGCATGTGCATGCTTATCAAGTGGTTAGGCACAAATCGATGCGCGTGTGCTGAAAAGAGCAGCATGGGCGTGCTTAGCACGTGGTTTGGTAGAAATCCACATGCGCCCTCTCCCAAATGCAGCATGTCCATGCATAACTTGTGGTTTGGCAGAAAACAACGTGCGCGTCTACCGAAAGATGCATGTGCATGCTTAACAAGTGGTTTGGCACAAATTGATGCGCGTGTGCTGAAAAGAGCAGCATGGGCGTGTTTGGCACGTCGTTTAGCAGAAATCCACGTACGCGCTCTCCCAAAAGCAGCATGTGCATGCATAACTTGTGGTTTGGCAGAAAACAACGTGCCCTTCTACGGAAAGATGCATGTGCATGCTTAAGAAGTGGTTTGGCACAAATCCATGCGCGTGTGTTGAAAAGAGCAGCATGAGGGTGCTTGGCACGTGGTTTGGTAGAAATGCACGTGCGCGCTCTGTCAAAAGCAGCATGTGCATGCTTAGCTTGTGGTTTGGCAGAAAACAACGTGCGCGTCTACCGAAAGATGCATGTGCATGCTTAAGAAGTGGTTTGGCACAAATCGATGCGCGTGTGCTGAAAAGAGCAGCATGGGCGTGCTTAGCACGTGGTTTGGTAGAACTCCACATGCGCCCTCTGCCAAAAGCAGCATGTGCATGCGTAACTTGTGGTTCGGGAGAAAACAACGTGCCCTTCTACGGAAAGATGCATGTGCATGCTTAAGTGGTTTGGCACAAATCCATGCGCGTGTGCTGAAAACAGCAGCATGAGGGTGCTTGGCACGTGGTTTGGTAGAAATGCACGTGCGCGCTCTGTCAGAAGCAGCATGTGCATGCTTAGCTTGTGGTTTGGCAGAAAACAACGTGCCCTTCTACGGAAAGATGCATGTGCATGCTTATAAAGTGGTTTGGCACAAATCCATGCGCGTGTGTTGAAAAGTGCAGCATGAGGGTGCTTGGCACGTGGTTTGGCATAGCGGAAGTGCGCGCTCTGTCAAAGCAGCATGTGCATGCTTAGCTTGTGGTTTGGCAGAAAACAACGTGCGCGTCTACCGAAAGATGCATGTGCATGCTTATCAAGTGGTTAGGCACAAATCGATGCGCGTGTGCTGAAAAGAGCAGCATGGGCATGCTTGGCCAGTCGTTTGGCAGAAATACCCGTGCGCGCTCTTCCAAAAGGTGCATGGCATTCATAACTTGTGGTTTGGCAGAAAACAACGTGCGCGTCTACCGAAAGATGCATGTGCATGCTTAACAAGTGGTTTGGCACAAATTGATGCGCGTGTGCTGAAAAGAGCAGCATGGCGGTGTTTGGCACGTCGTTTGGCAGAAATCCACGTGCGCGCTCTCCCAAAAGCAGCATGTGCATGCATACCTTGTGGTTTGGCAGAAAACAACGTGCCGTTCTACGGAAAGATGCAAGTGCATGCTTAACAAGTCGTTTGGCACCAATTGATGCGCGTGTGCTGAAAAGAGCAGCATGGGCGTGTTTGGCACGTCGTTTGGCAGAAATCCACGTGCGCGCCCTCCCAAAAGCAGCATGTGCATGCTTAGCTTGTGGTTTGGCAGAAAACAACGTGCGCGTCTACCGAAAGATGCATGTGCATGCTTATAAAGTGGTTTGGCACAAATCGATGCGCGTGTGCTGAAAAGAGCAGCATGGGCGTGCTTAGCACGTGGTTTGGTAGAACTCCACAATCGCGCTCTGCCAAAAGCAGCATGTGCATTCATAACTTGTGGTTTGGCAGAAAACAACGTGCGCGTCTAGCGAAAGATGCATGTGCATGCTTAACAAGTGGTTTGGCACAAATTGATGCGCGTGTGCTGAAAAGAGCAGCATGGGCATGTTTGGCACGTCGTTTGGCAGAAATCCACGTGCGCGCTCTCCCAAAAGCAGCATGTGCATGCATAACTTGTGGTTTCGCAGAAAAGAACGTGCCCTTCTACGGAAAGATGCATGTGCATGCTTAAGAAGTGGTTTGGCACAAATCCATGCGCGTGTGTTGAAAAGAGCAGCATGAGGGTGCTTGGCACGTGGTTTGGCAGAAATGCACGTGCGCGCTCTGTCAAAAGCAGCATGTGCATGCTTAGCTTGCGGTTTGGCAGAAAACAACGTGCGCGTCTACCGAAAGATGCATGTGCATGCTTATCTTGTGGTTTGGCACAAATCGATGCGCGTGTGCTGAAAAGAGCAGCATGAGGGTGCTTGGCACGTGGTTTTGTAGAAATGCTTGTGCGCGCTCTGTCAAAACCAGCATGTGCATGCTTAGCTTGTGGTTTGGCAGAAAACAACGTGCGCGTCAACCGAAAGATGCATGTGCATGCTTATCAAGTGGTTTGGCACAAATCGATGCGCGTGTGCTGAAAAGTGCAGCATGGGCGTGCTTAGCACGTGGTTTGGTAGAAATCCACATGCGCCCTCTCCCAAAAGCAGCATGTGCAGGCATAACTTGTGGTTTGGCAGAAAACAACGTGCGCGTCTACCGAAAGATGCATGTGCATGCTTAACAAGTGGTTTGGCACCAATTGATGCGCGTGTGCTGAAAAGAGCAGCATGGGCGTGTTTGGCGCGTCGTTTGGCAGAAATCCACGTGCGCGCCCTCCCAAAGTAGCATGTGCATGCATAACTTGTGGTTTGGCAGAAAACAACGCGCCCTTCTACGGAAAGATGCATGTGCATGCTTAAGAAGTGGTTTGGCGCAAATCCAAGCGCGTGTGTTGCAAAGGGCAGCATGAGGGTGCTTGGCACGTGGTTTGGTAGAAATGCACGTGCGCGCTCTGTAAAAAGCAGCATGTGCATGCTTAGCTTGTGGTTTGGCAGAAAGGAACGTGCGCGTCTACCCAAAGATGCATGTGCATGCTTAACAAGTGGTTTGGCACAAATCGATGCGCGTGTGCTGAAAAGAGCAGCATGGGCGTGCTTAGCACGTGGTTTGGTAGAACTCCACAATCGCGCTCTGCCAAAAGCAGCATGTGCATTCATAACTTGTGGTTTGGCAGAAAACAACGTGCGCGTCTACCAAAAGATGAGTGTGCATGCTTAACAAGTGGTTTACAACAAATCGATGCACGTGTGTTGAAAAGAGCAGCATGAGGGTGCTTGGCACGTGGTTTGGTAGAAATGCATGTTCGCGCTCTGTCAAAAGCAGCATGTGCATGCTTAGCTTGTGGTTTGGCAGAAAACAACTTACGCGTCTACCGAAAGATGCATGTGCATGCTTATCAAGTGGTTCGGCACAAATCGATGCGCGTGTGCTGAAAAGAGCAGCATGGGCGTGCTTAGCACGTGGTTTGGTAGAAATCCACATGCGCCCTCTCCCAAAAGCAGCATGTGCATTCATAACTTGTGGTTTGGCAGAAAACAATGTGCGCGTCTACCGAAAGATGCATGTGCATGCTTAACAAGTGGTTTGGCACAAATTGATGCGCGTGTGCTGAAACGAGCAGCATGGGCGTGTTTGGCACGTCGTTTGGCAGAAATCCACGTGCGCGCTCTCCCAAAAGCAGCATGTGCATGCATAACTTGTGGTTTGGCAGAAAACAACGTGCGCTTCCACCAAAAGTTGCATTTGCATGCTTAACAAGTGGTTTACCACAAATCGATGCGAGTGTGCTGAAAAAGAGCAGCATGGGCGGGCTTAGCACGTAGTTTGGTAGAAATCCACATGCGCCCTTTTCCAAAAGCAGCATGTGCATGCATTACTTGTGGTTTGGCAGAAAACAACGTGCGCTTCTATGGAAAGATGCATGTGCATGCTTAACAAGTGGTTTGGCACAAATCCATGCGCGTGTGTTGAAAAGAACAGCATGAGGGTGCTTGGCACGTGGTTTGGTAGAAATCCACGTGCGCGCTCTGTCAAAAGCAGCATGTGCATGTTTAGTTTGTGGTTTGGCAGAAAACAACGAGCGCATATACCGAAAGATGCATGTGCATGCTTAACAAGTGGTTTGGTACAAATCGATGTGCATGTGCTGAAAAGAGCAGAATGGGCGTGCTTAGAACGTGGTTTGGTAGAAATCCACATGCACCCTCTCCCAAAAGCAGCATGTGCATGCATAACTTGTGGTTTGGCAGAAAACAACGTGCGCTTCGAAGGAAAGATGCAAGTGCAAGCTTAACAAGTGGTTTGGCACAAATCCATGCACGCGTGTTGAAAAGAGCAGCATTAGGGTGCTTGGCACGTGGTTTGGTAGAAATCCACGTGCGCGCTCTGTCAAAAGCAGCATGTGCATGCTTAGCTTGTGGTTTGGCAGAAAACAACGTGGACCTCTATGGAAAGATGCATGTGCATGCTTAACAAGTGGTTTGGCACAAATCCATGCGCGTGTGTAGAAAAGAGCAGCATGAGGCTGCTTGGCACGTGGTTTGGTAGAAATGCACGTGCGCGCTCTGTCAAAAGCAGCATGTGCATGCTTAGCTTGTGGTTTGGCAGAAAACAACGTGCGCGTGTACCGTAAGATGCATGTGCATGCTTAAAAAGTGGTTTGGCACAAATCGGTGCGCGTGTGCTGAAAAGAGGAGCATGGGCGTGCTTAGGACGTGGTTTTGTAGAAATCCACATGCGCGCTCTGCCAAAAGCAGCATGTGCATGCCTAGCTTGTGGTTTGGCAGAAAACAACGTGCGCTTCCCCGGAAAGAAGCATGTGAATGCTTAACAAGTGGTTTGGCACAAATCGATGCGCGTGTGCTGAAAAGAGCAGCATGGGCGTGCTTTCCACGTGGTTTGGTAGAAATCGACATGCGCGCTCTGCCAAAAGGAACACGTGCATGCATAACTTGTGGTTTGGCAGAAAACAACGTGCGCTTCTATGGAAAGATGCATGTGCATGCTTAACAAGTGGTTTGGCACAAATCCATGCGCGTGTGTTGAAAAGAGCAGCATGGGCGTGCTTAGCACGTGGTTTGGTATAAATCCACATGCACCCTCTCCCAAAAGCAACACGTGCATGCATAACTTGTGTTTAGACAAACAACAACGTGCGCGTCCACCAAAAGTTGCATTTGCATGCTTATCAAGTGGTTTAGCACAAATCGATACGAGTGTGCTGAAAAGAGCAGCATGGGCGTGCTTAGCACGTGGTTTGGCAGAAATTCACATGCGCCCTCTCCCAAAAACAGCATGTGCATACATAACTTGTGGTTTGGCAGAAAACAACGTGCGCTTCTACGGAAAGATGCATGGGCATGCTTAACAAGTGGTTTGGCACAAATGCATGCGCGTGTGTTGAAAAGAGTAGCATGAGGGTGCTTGGCACGTGGCTTGGTAGAAATCCACGTGCGCCCTCTGTCAAAAGGAGCATGTGCATGCTTAGCTTGTGGTTTGGCAGAAAACAACGTGGACCTCTACGGAAAGATGCATGTGCATGCTTAACAAGTGGTTTGGCACAAATCCATGCGCGTGTGTAGAAAAGAGCAGCATGAGGGTGCTTGGCACGTGGTTTTGTAGAAATGTACGTGCGCGCTCTGTCAAAAAGCAGCATGTGCATGCTTAGCTTGTGGTTTGGCAGAAAAACACCGTGCGCGTGTACCGTAAGATGCATGTGCATGCTTAAAAAAGTGGTTTGGCACAAATCGATGCGCGTGTGCTGACAAAGAGCAGCATGGGCGTGCTTAGGGCGTGGTTTTGTAGAAATCTACATGCGCGCTCTGCCAAAAGCAGCATGTGCATGCTTAGCTTGTGGTTTGGCGGAAAACAACGTGCGCTTCCCCGGAAAGAAGCATGTGCATGCTTAACAAGTGTTTTGGCACAAATCGATGCGCGTGTGCTGAAAAAGAGCAGCATGGGCGTGCTTTCCACGTGGTTTGGTAGAAATCCACATGCCCGCTCTGCCAAAAAAGCAACACGTGCATGCATAACTTGTGGTTTGGCAAAAAAACAACGTGCGCATCCACCAAAAGTTGCATTTGCATGCTTAACAAGCGGTTTACCACAAATCGATGCGAGTGTGCCGAAAAAGAGCAGCATGGGCGGACTTAGCACGTAGTTTGGTAGAAATCCACATGCGCCCTTTTCCAAATGCAGCATGTGCATGCATTACTTGTGGTTTGGCAGAAAACAACGTGCGCTTCTATGGAAAGATGCATGTGCATGCTTAACAAGTGGTTTGGCACAAATCCATGCGCGTGTGTAGAAAAGAGCAGCATGAGGGTGCTTGGCACGTGGTTTGGTAGAAATGCACGTGCGCGCTCTGTCAAAAGCAGCATGTGCATGCTTAGCTTGTGGTTTGGCAGAAAACAACGTGGACCTCTACGGAAAGATGCATGTGCATGCTTAACAAGTGGTTTGGCACAAATCCATGCGCGTGTGTAGAAAAGAGCAGCATGAGGGTGCTTGGCACGTGGTTTGGTAGAAATGCACGTGCGCGCTCTGTCAAAAGCAGCATGTGCATGCTTAGCTTGTGGTTTGGCAGAAAACAACGTGGACCTCTACGGAAAGATGCATGTGCATGCTTAACAAGTGGTTTGGCACAAATCCATGCGCGTGTGTAGAAAAGAGCAGCATGAGGGTGCTTAGCACGTGGTTTGGTAGAAATCCACGTGCGCGCTCTGCCAAAAGCAGCATGTGCATGCTTAACTTATGCTTTGGCAGAAAACAACGTCCGTGTCTACCAAAAGATGAGTGTGCATGCTTAACAAGTGGTTTGGCACAAATCGATGCGCATGTGCTGAAAAGAGCAGCATGGGCGTGCTTAGCAAGTAGTTTGGCAGAAATCCACATGCACCCTCTCCCAGAAGCAGCATGTGCATGCATAACTTGTGGTTTGGCAGAAAACAACGTGCGCTTCGAAGGAAAGATGCAAGTGCAAGCTTAAAAAAGTGGTTTGGCACAAATCCATGCACGCGTGTTGAAAAGAGCAGCATGAGGGTGCTTGGCACGTGGTTTGGTAGAAATCCACGCGCGCGCTCTGCCAAAAGCAACATGTGCATGCTTAGCTTGTGGTTTGGCAGAAAACGTGCGCGTCTACCGAAACATGCATGTGCATGCTTAACAAGTGGTTTGGCACAAATTGATGCACGCGTACAGAAAAGAGCAGCACGGGCGTGCTTGGCACGTCGTTTGGCAGAAATCCACATGCGCGCTCTGCCAAAAGCAGCATGTGCATGCTTAGCTTGTGGTTTGGCGGAAAACAACGTGGGCTTCCCCGGAAAGAAGCATGTGCATGCTTAACAAGTGTTTTGGCACAAATCGATGCGCGTGTGTTGCAAAGGGCAGCATGAGGGTGCTTGGCACGTGGTTTGGTAGAAATGCACGTGCGCGCTCTGTAAAAAGCAGCATGTGCATGCTTAGCTTGTGGTTTGGCAGAAAGGAACGTGCGCGTCTACCCAAAGATGCATGTGCATGCTTAACAAGTGGTTTGGCACAAATCGATGCGCGTGTGCTGAAAAGAGCAGCATGGGCGTGCTTAGCACGTGGTTTGGTAGAACTCCACAATCGCGCTCTGCCAAAAGCAGCATGTGCATTCATAACTTGTGGTTTGGCAGAAAACAACGCGCGTCTACCAAAAGATGAGTGTGCATGCTTAACAAGTGGTTTACAACAAATCGATGCACGTGTGTTGAAAAGAGCAGCATGAGGGTGCTTGGCACGTGGTTTGGTAGAAATGCATGTTCGCGCTCTGTCAAAAGCAGCATGTGCATGCTTAGCTTGTGGTTTGGCAGAAAACAACTTACGCGTCTACCGAAAGATGCATGTGCATGCTTATCAAGTGGTTCGGCACAAATCGATGCGCGTGTGCTGAAAAGAGCAGCATGGGCGTGCTTAGCACGTGGTTTGGTAGAAATCCACATGCGCCCTCTCCCAAAAGCAGCATGTGCATTCATAACTTGTGGTTTGGCAGAAAACAATGTGCGCGTCTACCGAAAGATGCATGTGCATGCTTAACAAGTGGTTTGGCACAAATTGATGCGCGTGTGCTGAAACGAGCAGCATGGGCGTGTTTGGCACGTCGTTTGGCAGAAATCCACGTGCGCGCTCTCCCAAAAGCAGCATGTGCATGCATAACTTGTGGTTTGGCAGAAAACAACGTGCCCTTCTACGGAAAGATGCATGTGCATGCTTAAGAAGTGGTTTGGCACAAATCCATGCGCGTGTGTTGAAAAGTGCAGCATGAGGGTGCTTGGCACGTGGTTTTTCAGAAATGCACGTGCGCGCTCTGTCAAAAGCAGTATGTATATTCTTAGCTTGTGGTTTGGCAGAAAACAACGTGCGCGTCTACCGAAAGATGCATGTGCATGCTTATCAAGTGGTTTGGCACAAATCGATGCGCGTGTGCTGAAAAGAGCAGCATGGGCGTGCTTAGCACGTGGTTTGGTAGAAATCCACATGCACGATCTGCCAAAAAAGCAACACGTGCATGCATAACTTGTGGTTTGGCAAAAAAACAACGTGCGCTTCCACCAAAAGTTGCATTTGCATGCTTAACAAGTGGTTTACCACAAATCGATGCGAGTGTGCTGAAAAAGAGCAGCATGGGCGGGCTTAGCACGTAGTTTGGTAGAAATCCACATGCGCCCTTTTCCAAAAGCAGCATGTGCATGCATTACTTGTGGTTTGGCAGAAAACAACGTGCGCTTCTATGGAAAGATGCATGTGCATGCTTAACAAGTGGTTTGGCACAAATCCATGCGCGTGTGTTGAAAAGAACAGCATGAGGGTGCTTGGCACGTGGTTTGGTAGAAATCCACGTGCGCGCTCTGTCAAAAGCAGCATGTGCATGTTTAGTTTGTGGTTTGGCAGAAAACAACGAGCGCATATACCGAAAGATGCATGTGCATGCTTAACAAGTGGTTTGGTACAAATCGATGTGCATGTGCTGAAAAGAGCAGAATGGGCGTGCTTAGAACGTGGTTTGGTAGAAATCCACATGCACCCTCTCCCAAAAGCAGCATGTGCATGCATAACTTGTGGTTTGGCAGAAAACAACGTGCGCTTCGAAGGAAAGATGCAAGTGCAAGCTTAACAAGTGGTTTGGCACAAATCCATGCACGCGTGTTGAAAAGAGCAGCATGAGGGTGCTTGGCACGTGGTTTGGTAGAAATCCACGTGCGCGCTCTGTCAAAAGCAGCATGTGCATGCTTAGCTTGTGGTTTGGCAGAAAACAACGTGGACCTCTATGGAAAGATGCATGTGCATGCTTAACAAGTGGTTTGGCACAAATCCATGCGCGTGTGTAGAAAAGAGCAGCATGAGGCTGCTTGGCACGTGGTTTGGTAGAAATGCACGTGCGCGCTCTGTCAAAAGCAGCATGTGCATGCTTAGCTTGTGGTTTGGCAGAAAACAACGTGCGCGTGTACCGTAAGATGCATGTGCATGCTTAAAAAGTGGTTTGGCACAAATCGGTGCGCGTGTGCTGAAAAGAGGAGCATGGGCGTGCTTAGGACGTGGTTTTGTAGAAATCCACATGCGCGCTCTGCCAAAAGCAGCATGTGCATGCCTAGCTTGTGGTTTGGCAGAAAACAACGTGCGCTTCCCCGGAAAGAAGCATGTGAATGCTTAACAAGTGGTTTGGCACAAATCGATGCGCGTGTGCTGAAAAGAGCAGCATGGGCGTGCTTTCCACGTGGTTTGGTAGAAATCGACATGCGCGCTCTGCCAAAAGGAACACGTGCATGCATAACTTGTGGTTTGGCAGAAAACAACGTGCGCTTCTATGGAAAGATGCATGTGCATGCTTAACAAGTGGTTTGGCACAAATCCATGCGCGTGTGTTGAAAAGAGCAGCATGGGCGTGCTTAGCACGTGGTTTGGTATAAATCCACATGCACCCTCTCCCAAAAGCAACACGTGCATGCATAACTTGTGTTTAGACAAACAACAACGTGCGCGTCCACCAAAAGTTGCATTTGCATGCTTATCAAGTGGTTTAGCACAAATCGATACGAGTGTGCTGAAAAGAGCAGCATGGGCGTGCTTAGCACGTGGTTTGGCAGAAATTCACATGCGCCCTCTCCCAAAAACAGCATGTGCATACATAACTTGTGGTTTGGCAGAAAACAACGTGCGCTTCTACGGAAAGATGCATGGGCATGCTTAACAAGTGGTTTGGCACAAATGCATGCGCCTGTGTTGAAAAGAGTAGCATGAGGGTGCTTGGCACGTGGCTTGGTAGAAATCCACGTGCGCCCTCTGTCAAAAGGAGCATGTGCATGCTTAGCTTGTGGTTTGGCAGAAAACAACGTGGACCTCTACGGAAAGATGCATGTGCATGCTTAACAAGTGGTTTGGCACAAATCCATGCGCGTGTGTAGAAAAGAGCAGCATGAGGGTGCTTGGCACGTGGTTTTGTAGAAATGTACGTGCGCGCTCTGTCAAAAAGCAGCATGTGCATGCTTAGCTTGTGGTTTGGCAGAAAAACACCGTGCGCGTGTACCGTAAGATGCATGTGCATGCTTAAAAAAGTGGTTTGGCACAAATCGATGCGCGTGTGCTGACAAAGAGCAGCATGGGCGTGCTTAGGGCGTGGTTTTGTAGAAATCTACATGCGCGCTCTGCCAAAAGCAGCATGTGCATGCTTAGCTTGTGGTTTGGCGGAAAACAACGTGCGCTTCCCCGGAAAGAAGCATGTGCATGCTTAACAAGTGTTTTGGCACAAATCGATGCGCGTGTGCTGAAAAAGAGCAGCATGGGCGTGCTTTCCACGTGGTTTGGTAGAAATCCACATGCCCGCTCTGCCAAAAAAGCAACACGTGCATGCATAACTTGTGGTTTGGCAAAAAAACAACGTGCGCATCCACCAAAAGTTGCATTTGCATGCTTAACAAGCGGTTTACCACAAATCGATGCGAGTGTGCCGAAAAAGAGCAGCATGGGCGGACTTAGCACGTAGTTTGGTAGAAATCCACATGCGCCCTTTTCCAAATGCAGCATGTGCATGCATTACTTGTGGTTTGGCAGAAAACAACGTGCGCTTCTATGGAAAGATGCATGTGCATGCTTAACAAGTGGTTTGGCACAAATCCATGCGCGTGTGTAGAAAAGAGCAGCATGAGGGTGCTTGGCACGTGGTTTGGTAGAAATGCACGTGCGCGCTCTGTCAAAAGCAGCATGTGCATGCTTAGCTTGTGGTTTGGCAGAAAACAACGTGGACCTCTACGGAAAGATGCATGTGCATGCTTAACAAGTGGTTTGGCACAAATCCATGCGCGTGTGTAGAAAAGAGCAGCATGAGGGTGCTTGGCACGTGGTTTGGTAGAAATGCACGTGCGCGCTCTGTCAAAAGCAGCATGTGCATGCTTAGCTTGTGGTTTGGCAGAAAACAACGTGGACCTCTACGGAAAGATGCATGTGCATGCTTAACAAGTGGTTTGGCACAAATCCATGCGCGTGTGTAGAAAAGAGCAGCATGAGGGTGCTTAGCACGTGGTTTGGTAGAAATCCACGTGCGCGCTCTGCCAAAAGCAGCATGTGCATGCTTAACTTATGCTTTGGCAGAAAACAACGTCCGTGTCTACCAAAAGATGAGTGTGCATGCTTAACAAGTGGTTTGGCACAAATCGATGCGCATGTGCTGAAAAGAGCAGCATGGGCGTGCTTAGCAAGTAGTTTGGTAGAAATCCACATGCACCCTCTCCCAGAAGCAGCATGTGCATGCATAACTTGTGGTTTGGCAGAAAACAACGTGCGCTTCGAAGGAAAGATGCAAGTGCAAGCTTAAAAAAGTGGTTTGGCACAAATCCATGCACGCGTGTTGAAAAGAGCAGCATGAGGGTGCTTGGCACGTGGTTTGGTAGAAATCCACGCGCGCGCTCTGCCAAAAGCAACATGTGCATGCTTAGCTTGTGGTTTGGCAGAAAACGTGCGCGTCTACCGAAACATGCATGTGCATGCTTAACAAGTGGTTTGGCACAAATTGATGCACGCGTACAGAAAAGAGCAGCACGGGCGTGCTTGGCACGTCGTTTGGCAGAAATCCACATGCGCGCTCTGCCAAAAGCAGCATGTGCATGCTTAGCTTGTGGTTTGGCGGAAAACAACGTGGGCTTCCCCGGAAAGAAGCATGTGCATGCTTAACAAGTGTTTTGGCACAAATCGATGCGCGTGTGCTGAAAAAGAGCAGCATGGACGTGCTTTCCACGTGGTTTGGTAGAAATCCACATGCCCGCTCTGCCAAAAAAGCAACACGTGCATGCATAACTTGTGGTTTGGCAAAAAAACAACGTGCGCATCCACCAAAAGTTGCATTTGCATGCTTAACAAGCGGTTTACCACAAATCGATGCGAGTGTGCTGAAAAAGAGCAGCATGGGCGGACTTAGCACGTAGTTTGGTAGAAATCCACATGCGCCCTTTTCCAAATGCAGCATGTGCATGCATTACTTGTGGTTTGGCAGAAAACAACGTGCGCTTCTATGGAAAGATGCATGTGCATACTTAACAAGTGGTTTGGCACAAATCCATGCGCGCGTGTTGAAAAGAGCAGCATGAGGGTGCTTGGCACGTGGTTTGGTAGAAATACACGTGCGCGCTCTGTCAAAAGCAGCATGTGCATGCTTAGCTTGTGGTTTGGCAGAAAACAACGTGCGCGTGTACCGTAAGATGCATGTGCATGCTTAAAAAGTGGTTTGGCACAAATCCATGCGCGTGTGTAGAAAAGAGCAGCATGAGGGTGCTTGGCACGTGGTTTGGTAGAAATGCACGTGCGCGCTCTGTCAAAAGCAGCATGTGCATGCTTAGCTTGTGGTTTGGCAGAAAACAACGTGGAACTCTACGGAAAGATGCATGTGCATGCTTAACAAGTGTTTTGGCACAAATCGATGCGCGTGTGCTGAAAAGAGCAGGATGGGCGTGCTTAGCACGTAGTTTTGTAGAAATCCGCATGCGCGCTCTGCCAAAAGCAGCATGTGCATGCTTAGCTTGTGGTTTGGCAGAAAACAACGTGGACCTCTACGGAAAGATGCATGTGCATGCTTAACAAGTGGTTTGGCACAAATCCATGCGCGTGTGCAGAAAAGAGCAGCATGAGGGTGCTTGGCAAGTGGTTTGGTAGAAATGCACGTGCGCGCTCTGTCAAAAGCAGCATGTGCATGCTTAGCTTGTGGTTTGGCAGAAAACAACGTGCGCGTGTACCGTAAGATGCATGTGCATGCTTAAAAAGTGGTTTGGCACAAATCGATGCGCGTGTGCTGAAAAGAGCAGGATGGGCGTGCTTAGGACGTGGTTTTGTAGAAATGCACATGCGCGCTCTGCCAAAAGCAGCATGTGCATGCATTACTTGTGGTTTGGCAGAAAACAACGTGCGCTTCTATGGAAAGATGCATATGCATGCTTAACAAGTGGTTTGGCACAATTCCATGCGCCTGTATTGAAAAGAGAAGCATGAGGGTGCTTGGCACGTGGTTTGGTAGAAATCCACGTGCGCGCTCTGTCAAGAGCAGCATGTGCATGTTTAGCTTGTGGTTTGGCAGAAAACAACGATCGCATCTACCGAAAGATGCATGTTCATGCTTAACAAGTGGTTTGGCACAAATCGATGCGTGTGTGCTGAAAAAAGCAGGTTGGGCATGCTTAGCACGTGGTTTGGTAGAAATCCACGTGCGCGCTCTGCCAAAAGCAGCATGTGCATGCTTAACTTGTGGTTTGGCAGAAAACAACGTCCGTGTCTACCAAAAGATGAGTGTGCAAGCTTAAAAAAGTGGTTTGGCACAAATCCATGCACGCGTGTTGAAAAGAGCAGCATGACGGTGCTTGGCACGTGGTTTGGTAGAAATCCACGTGCGCGCTCTGCCAAAAGCAGCATGTGCATGCTTATCTTGTGGTTTGGCAGAAAACAACGTCCGTGTCTACCAAAAGATGAGTGTGCATGCTTAACAAGTGGTTTACCACAAATCGATGCGCGTGTGTTGAAAAGAGCAGCATGGGCGTGCTTGGCACGTCGTCTGGCAGAAATCCACGTGCGCACTATGCCAAAAGCAGCATGTGCATGCTTAGCTTGTGTTTTGGCAGAAAACAACGAGCGCATATACCGAAAGATGCATGTGCATCCTTAACAAGTGGTTTGGTACAAATCGATGCGCATGGGCTGAAAAGAGCAGCATGGGCGTGCTTAGGACGTGGTTTGGTAGAAATCCACATGCACCCTCTCCCAGAAGCAGCATGTGCATGAATAACTTGTGGTTTGGCAGAAAACAACGTGCGCTTCGAAGGAAAGATGCAAGTGCAAGCTTAAAAAAGTGGTTTGGCACAAATCCATGCACGCGTGCTGAAAAGAGCAGCATGAGGGTGCTTGGCACGTGGTTTGGTAGAAATCCACGTGCGCGCTCTGCCAAAAGCAACATGTGCAGGCTTAGCTTGTGGTTTGGCAGAAAACGTGCGCGTCTACCGAAACATGCATGTGCATGCTTAACAAGTGGTTTGGCACAAATCAATGCGCGTGTGCTGAAAAGAGCAGCATGGGCGTGCTTAGCACGTGGTTTGGTATAAATCCACATGCACCCTCTCCCAAAAGCAACACGTGCATGCATAACTTGTGGTTTGGCAGAAAACAACGTGCGCTTCTACGGAAAGATGCATGGGCATGCTTAACAAGTGGTTTGGCACAAATGCATGCGCGTGTGTTGAAAAGAGTAGCATGAGGGTGCTTGGCACGTGGCTTGGTAGAAATCCACGTGCGCCCTCTGTCAAAAGGAGCATGTGCATGCTTAGCTTGTGGTTTGGCAGAAAACAACGTGGACCTCTACGGAAAGATGCATGTGCATGCTTAACAAGTGGTTTGGCACAAATCCATGCGCGTGTGTAGAAAAGAGCAGCATGAGGGTGCTTGGCACGTGGTTTGGTAGAAATCCACGTGCGCGCTCTGTCAAGAGCAGCATGTGCATGTTTAGCTTGTGGTTTGGCAGAAAACAACGATCGCATCTACCGAATGATGCATGTTCATGCTTAACAAGTGGTTTGGCACAAATCGATGCGTGTGTGCTGAAAAAAGCAGCTTGGGCATGCTTAGCACGTGGTTTGGTAGAAATCTACGTGCGCGCTCTGCCAAAAGCAGCATGTGCATGCTTAACTTGTGGTTTGGCAGAAAACAACGTCCGTGTCTACCAAAAGATGAGTGTGCATGCTTAACAAGTGGTTTGGTACAAATCGATGCGCATGTGCTGACAAAGAGCAGCATGGGCGTGCTTAGGACGTGGTTTGGTAGAAATCCACATGCACCCTCTCGCAGAAGCAGCATGTGCATGCATAACTTGTGGTTTGGCAGAAAACAACGTGCGCTTCGAAGGAAAGATGCAAGTGAAAGCTTAAAAAAGTGGTTTGGCACAAATCCATGCACGCGTGTTGAAAAGAGCAGCTTGAGGGTGCTTGGCACGTGGTTTGGTAGAAATCCACGCGCGCGCTCTGCCAAAAGCAACATGTGATGCTTAGCTTGTGGTTTGGCAGAAAACGTGCGCGTCTACCGAAACATGCATGTGCATGCTTAACAAGTGGTTTGGCACAAATTGATGCACGCGTACTGAAAAGCGCAGCACGGGCGTGCTTGGCACGTCGTTTGGCAGAAATCCACATGCGCGCTCTGCCAAAAGCAGCATGTGCATGCTTAGCTTGTGGTTTGGCGGAAAACAACGTGGGCTTCCCCGGAAAGAAGCATGTGCATGCTTAACAAGTGTTTTGGCACAAATCGATGCGCGTGTGCTGAAAAAGAGCAGCATGGGCGTGCTTTCCACGTGGTTTGGTAGAAATCCACATGCCCGCTCTGCCAAAAAAGCAACACGTGCATGCATAACTTGTGGTTTGGCAAAAAAACAACGTGCGCATCCACCAAAAGTTGCATTTGCGTGCTTAACAAGCGGTTTACCACAAATCGATGCGAGTGTGCTGAAAAAGAGCAGCATGGGCGGACTTAGCACGTAGTTTGGTAGAAATCCACATGCGCCCTTTTCCAAATGCAGCATGTGCATGCATTACTTGTGGTTTGGCAGAAAACAACGTGCGCTTCTATGGAAAGATGCATGTGCATGCTTAACAAGTGGTTTGGCACAAATCCATGCGCGCGTGTTGAAAAGAGCAGCATGAGGGTGCTTGGCACGTGGTTTGGTAGAAATGCACGTGCGCGCTCTGTCAAAAGCAGCATGTGGATGCTTAGCTTGTGGTTTGGCAGAAAACAACGTGCGCGTGTACCGTAAGATGCATGTGCATGCTTAAAAAGTGGTTTGGCACAAATCCATGCGCGTGTGTAGAAAAGAGCAGCATGAGGGTGCTTGGCACGTGGTTTGGTAGAAATGCACGTGCGCGCTCTGTCAAAAGCAGCATGTGCATGCTTAGCTTGTGGTTTGGCAGAAAGCAACGTGGACCTCTACGGAAAGATGCATGTGCATGCTTAACAAGTGGTTTGGCACAAATCCATGCGCGTGTGTAGAAAAGAGCAGCATGAGGGTGCTTGGCACGTGGTTTGGTAGAATTGCACGTGCGCGCTCTGACAAAAGCAGCATGTGCATGCTTAGCTTGTGGTTTGGCAGAAAACAACGTGCGCGTGTACCGTAAGATGCATGTGCATGCTTAAAAAGTGGTTTGCACAAATCGATGCGCGTGTGCTGAAAAGAGCAGGATGGATGTGCTTAGGACGTGGTTTTGTAGAAATCCACATGCGCGCGCTGCCAAAAGCAGCATGTGCATGCATTACTTGTGGTTTGGCAGAAAACAACGTGCGCTTCGAAGGAAAGATGCAAGTGCGAGCTTAAAAAAGTGGTTTGGCACAAATCCATGCACGCGTGTTGAAAAGAGCAGCATGAGGGTGCTTGGCACGTGGTTTGGTAGAAATCCACGTGCGCGCTCTGCCAAAAGCAACATGTGCATGCTTAGCTTGTGGTTTGGCAGAAAACGTGCGCGTCTACCGAAACATGCATGTGCATGCTTAACAAGTGGTTTGGCACAAATTGATGCACGCATACTGAAAAGAGCAGCACGGGCGAGCTTGGCACGTCGTTTGGCAGAAATCCACATGCGCTCTCTGCCAAAAGCAGCATGTGCATGCATTACTTGGGGTTTGGCAGAAAACAACGTGCGCTTCTGTGGAAAGATGCATGTGCATGCTTAACAAGTGGTTTGGCACAAATCCATGCACGCGTGTTGAAAAGAGCAGCATGAGGGTGCTTGGCACGTGGTTTGGTAGAAATCCACGGGCGCGCTCTGTCAAAAGCAGCATGTGCATGCTTAGCTTGTGGTTTGGCAGAAAAGAACGTGGACCTCTACGGAAAGAGGCATGTGCATGCTTAACAAGTGGTTTGGCACAAATCCATGCGCGTGTGCAGAAAAGAGCAGCATGAGGGTGCTTGGCACGTGGTTTGGTAGAAATGCACGTGCGCGCTCTGTCAAAAGCAGCATGTGCATGCTTAGCTTGTGGTTTGGCAGAAAACAACGTGCGCGTGTACCGTAAGATGCATGTGCATGCTTAAAAAGTGGTTTGGCACAAATCGATGCGCGTGTGCTGAAAAGAGCAGGATGGGCGTGCTTAGGACGTGGTTTTGTAGAAATCCACATGCGCGCTCTGCCAAAAGCAGCATGTGCATGGATTACTTGTGGTTTGGCAGAAAACAACGTGCGCTTCTATGGAAAGATGCATGTGCATGCTTAACAAGTGGTTTGGCACAAATCCATGCGCCTGTGTTGAAAAGAGAAGCATGAGGGTGCTTGGCACGTGGTTTGGTAGAAATCCACGTGCGCGCTCTGTCAAGAGCAGCATGTGCATGTTTATCTTGTGGTTTGGCAGAAAACAACGATCGCATCTACCGAAAGATGCATGTTCATGCTTAACAAGTGGTTTGGCACAAATCGATGCGTGTGTGCTGAGAAAAGCAGGTTGGGCATGCTTAGCACGTGGTTTGGTAGAAATCCACGTGCGCGCTCTGCCAAAAGCAGCATGTGCATGCTTAACTTGTGGTTTGGCAGAAAACAACGTCCGTGTCTACCAAAAGATGTGTGTGCAAGCTTAAAAAAGTGGTTTGGCACAAATCCATGCACGCGTGTTGAAAAGAGCAGCATGACGGTGCTTGGCACGTGGTTTGGTAGAAATCCACGTGCGCGCTCTGCCAAAAGCAACATGTGCATGCTTAGCTTGTGGTTTGGCAGAAAACGTGCGCGTCTACCGAAACATGCATGTGCATGCTTAACAAGTGGTTTGGCACAAATTGATGCACGCGTACTGAAAAGAGCAGCATGGGCGTGCTTGGCACGTCGTTTGGCAGAAATCCACATGCGCGCTCTGCTAAAAGCAGCATGTGCATGCTTAGCTTGTGGTTTGGCAGAAAACAACGTGCGCGTCTACCGAAAGGTGCATGTGCATGCTTAAGAAGTGGTTTGGCACAAATCGATGCGCGTGTGATGAAAAGAGTAACAAGGGCGTGCTTAGCACGTGGTTTGGTAGAAATCCAAATGCGCTCTCTGCCAAAAGCAGCATGTGCATTCTGAGCTTGTGGTTTGGCGGAAAACAACGTGCGCTTCCCCGGAAAGAAGCATGTGCATGCTTAACAAGTGGTTTGGCACAAATCGATGCGCGTGTGCTGAAAAGAGCAGCATGGGCGTGCTTAGCACGTGGTTTGGTAGAAATCCACATGCACCCTCTCCCAAAAGCAGCATGTGCATGCATAACTTGTGGTTTGGCAGAAAACAACGTGCGCTTCGAAGGAAAGATGCAAGTGCAAGCTTAACAAGTGGTATGGCACAAATCCATGCGCGCGTGTTGAAAAGAGCAGCATGAGGGTGCTTGGCACTTGGCTTGGTAGAAATCCACGTGCGCGCTCTGCCAAAAGCAACATGTGCATGCTTAGCTTGTGGTTTGGCAGAAAACGTGCGCGTCTACCGAAAGATGCATGTGCATGCTTAACAAGTGGTTTGGCACAAATCGATGCGCGTGTGTTGAAAAGAGCAGCATGGGCGTGCTTGGCACGTCGTTTGGCAGAAATCCACGTGCACACTATGCCAAAAGCAGCATGTGCATGCATAACTTGTGGTTTGGCAGAAAGCAACGTGCGCATATACCGAAAGATGCATGTGCATGCTTAAAAAAGTGGTTTGGCACAAATCGATGCGCGTGTGCTGACAAAGAGCAGCATGGGCGTGCTTAGGACGTGGTTTTGTAGAAATCCACATGCGCGCTCTGCCAAAAGCAGCATGTGCATGCTTAGCTTGTGGTTCGGCGGAAAACAACGTGCGCTTCCCCGGAAAGAAGCATGTGCATGCTTAACAAGTGGTTTGGCACAAATCGATGCGCGTGTGCTGAAAAAGAGCAGCATGGGCGTGCATTCCACGTGGTTTGGTAGAAATCCACATGCCCGCTCTGCCAAAAAAGCAACACGTGGATGCATAACTTGTGGTTTGGCAAAAAAACAACGTGCGCGTCCACCAAAAGTTGCATTTGCATGCTTAACAAGTGGTTTGGCACAAATCCATGCGCGTGTGCAGAAAAGAGCAGCATGAGGGTGCTTGGCACGTGGTTTGGTACAAATGCACGTGCGCGCTCTGTCAAAAGCAGCATGTGCATGCTTAGCTTGTGGTTTGGCAGAAAACAACGTGCGCGTGTACCGTAAGATGCATGTGCATGCTTAAAAAGTGGTTTGGCACAAATCGATGCGCGTGTGCTGAAAAGAACAGGATGGGCGTGCTTAGGACGTGGTTTTGTAGAAATCCACATGCGCGCTCTGCCAAAAGCAGCATGTGCATGCATTACTTGTGGTTTGGCAGAAAACAACGTGCGCTTCTATGGAAAGATGCATGTGCATGCTTAACAAGTGGTTTGGCACAAATCCATGCGCCTGTGTTGAAAAGAGAAGCATGAGGGTGCTTGGCACGTGGTTTGGTAGAAATCCACGTGCGCGCTCTGTCAAGAGCAGCATGTGCATGTTTATCTTGTGGTTTGGCAGAAAACAACGATCGCATCTACCGAAAGATGCATGTTCATGCTTAACAAGTGGTTTGGCACAAATCGATGCGTGTGTGCTGAAAAAAGCAGGTTGGGCATGCTTAGCACGTGGTTTGGTAGAAATCCACGTGCGCGCTCTGCCAAAAGCAGCATGTGCATGCTTAACTTGTGGTTTGGCAGAAAACAACGTCCGTGTCTACCAAAAGATGAGTGTGCAAGCTTAAAAAAGTGGTTTGGCACAAATCCATGCACGCGTGTTGAAAAGAGCAGCATGACGGTGCTTGGCACGTGGTTTGGTAGAAATCCACGTGCGCGCTCTGCCAAAAGCAACATGTGCATGCTTAGCTTGTGGTTTGGCAGAAAACGTGCGCGTCTACCGAAACATGCATGTGCATGCTTAACAAGTGGTTTGGCACAAATTGATGCACGCGTACTGAAAAGAGCAGCATGGGCGTGCTTGGCACGTCGTTTGGCAGAAATCCACATGCGCGCTCTGCTAAAAGCAGCATGTGCATGCTTAGCTTGTGGTTTGGCAGAAAACAACGTGCGCGTCTACCGAAAGATGCATGTGCATGCTTAAGAAGTGGTTTGGCACAAATCGATGCGCGTGTGATGAAAAGAGTAACATGGGCGTGCTTAGCACGTGGTTTGGTAGAAATCCAAATGCGCTCTCTGCCAAAAGCAGCATGTGCATTCTTAGCTTGTCGTTTGGCGGAAAACAACGTGCGCTTCCCCGGAAAGAAGCATGTGCATGCTTAACAAGTGGTTTGGCACAAATCGATGCGCGTGTGCTGAAAAGAGCAGCATGGGCGTGCTTAGCACGTGGTTTGGTAGAAATCCACATGCACCCTCTCCCAAAAGCAGCATGAGCATGCATAACTTGTGGTTTGGCAGAAAACAACGTGCGCTTCGAAGGAAAGATGCAAGTGCAAGCTTAACAAGTGGTTTGGCACAAATCCATGCGCGCGTGTTGAAAAGAGCAGCATGAGGGTGCTTGGCACTTGGTTTGGTAGAAATCCACGTGCGCGCTCTGCCAAAAGCAACATGTGCATGCTTAGCTTGTGGTTTGGCAGAAAACGTGCGCGTCTACCGAAAGATGCATGTGCATGCTTAGCAAGTGGTTTGGCACAAATCGATGCGCGTGTGTTGAAAAGAGCAGCATGGGCGTGCTTGGCACGTCGTTTGGCAGAAATCCACGTGCACACTATGCCAAAAGCAGCATGTGCATGCATAACTTGTGGTTTGGCAGAAAGCAACGTGCGCATATACCGAAAGATGCATGTGCATGCTTAAAAAAGTGATTTGGCACAAATCGATGCGCGTGTGCTGACAAAGAGCAGCATGGGCGTGCTTAGGACGTGGTTTTGTAGAAATCCACATGCGCGCTCTGCCAAAAGCAGCATGTGCATGCTTAGCTTGTGGTTCGGCGGAAAACAACGTGCGCTTCCCCGGAAAGAAGCATGTGCATGCTTAACAAGTGGTTTGGCACAAATCGATGCGCGTGTGCTGAAAAAGAGCAGCATGGGCGTGCTTTCCACGTGGTTTGGTAGAAATCCACATGCCCGCTCTGCCAAAAAAGCAACACGTGGATGCATAACTTGTGGTTTGGCAAAAAAACAACGTGCGCGTCCACCAAAAGTTGCATTTGCATGCTTAACAAGTGGTTTACCACAAATCGATGCGAGTGTGCTGACAAAGAGCAGCATGGGCGGACTTAGCACGTAGTTTGGTAGAAATCCACATGCGCCCTTTTCCAAATGCAGCATGTGCATGCATTACTTGTGGTTTGGCAGAAAACAACGTGCGCTTCTATGGAAAGATGCATGTGCATGCTTAACAAGTGGTTTGGCACAAATCCATGCGCGTGTGTTGAAAAGAGCAGCATGAGGGTGCTTGGCACGTGGTTTGGTAGAAATGCACGTGCGCGCTCTGTCAAAAGCAGCATGTGCATGCTTAGCTTGTGGTTTGGCAGAAAACAACGTGGACCTCTACGGAAAGATGCATGTGCATGCTTAACAAGTGGTTTGGCACAAATCCATGCGCCTGTGTAGAAAAGAGCAGCATGAGGGTGCTTGGCACGTGGTTTGGTAGAAATGCACGTGCGCGCTCTGTCAAAAGCAGCATGTGCATGCTTAGCTTGTGGTTTGGCAGAAAACAACGTGCGCGTGTACCGTAAGATGCATGTGCATGCTTAAAAAGTGGTTTGGCACAAATCGATGCGCGTGTGCTGAAAAAGAGCAGCATGGGCGTGCTTTCCACGTGGTTTGGTAGAAATACACATGCCCGCTCTGCCAAAAAAGCAACACGTGCATGCATAACTTGTGGTTTGGCAAAAAAACAACGTGCGCGTCCACCAAAAGTTGCATTTGCATGCTTAACAAGTGGTTTACCAAAAATCAATGCGAGTGTGCTGAAAAAGAGCAGCATGGGCGGACTTAGCACGTAGTTTGGTAGAAATCCACATGCGCCCTTTTCCAAAAGCAGCATGTGCATGCTTAGCTTGTGGTTTGGCAGAAAACAACGTGCGCGTGTACCGTAAGATGCATGTGCATGCTTAAAAGTGGTTTGGCACAAATCGATGTGCGTGTGCTGAAAAGAGCAGCATGGGCGTGCTTAGGACGTGGTTTTGTAGAAATCCACATGCGCGCTCTGCCAAAAGCAGCATGTGCATGCATTACTTGTGGTTTGGCAGAAAACAACGTGCGCTTCTATGGAAAGATGCATGTGCATGCTTAACAAGTGGTTTGGCACAAATCCATGCGCCTGTGTTGAAAAGAGCAGCATGAGTGTGCTTGGCACGTGGTTTGGTAGAAATCCACGTGCGCGCTCTGTCAAAAGCAGCATGTGCATGTTTAGCTTGTGGTTTGGCAGAAAACAACGAGCGCATATACCGAAAGATGCATGTGCATGCTTAACAAGTGGTTTGGTACAAATCGATGCGCATGTGCTGAAAAGAGCAGCATGGGCGTGCTTAGCACGTGGTTTGGTAGAAATCCACATGCACCCTCTCCAAAAAGCAGCATGTGCATGCATAACTTCTGGTTTGGCGGAAAACAACGTGCGCTTCGAAGGAAAGATGCAAGTGCAAGCTTAACAAGTGGTTTGGCACAAATCCATGCACGCGTGTTGAAAAGAGCAGCATGAGGGTGCTTGGCACGTGGTTTGGTAGAAATCCACGTGCGCGCTCTGTCAAAAGCAGCATGTGCATGCTTAGCTTGTGGTTTGGCAGAAAACAACGTGGACCTCTACCAAAAGATGCATGTGCATGCTTAACAAGTGGTTTGGCACAAATCGATGCGCGTGTGTTGAAAAGAGCAGCATGGGCGTGCTTGGCACGTCGTTTGGCAGATATCCACGTGCACACTATGCCAAAAGCAGCATGTGCATGCATAACTTGTGGTTTGGCAGAAAGCAACGTGCGCATATACCGAAAGATGCATGTGCATGCTTAAAAAAGTGGTTTGGCACAAATCGATGCGCGTGTGCTGATAAAGAGCAGCATGGGCGTGCTTAGGACGTGGTTTTGTAGAAATCCACATGCGCGCTCTGCCAAAAGCAGCATGTGCATGCTTAGCTTGTGGTTTGGCGGAAGACAACGTGCGCTTCCCCGGAAAGAAGCATGTGCATGCTTAACAAGTGGTTTGGCACAAATCGATGCGCGTGTGCTGAAAAAGAGCAGCATGGGCGTGCTTTCCACGTGGTTTGGTAGAAATCCACATGCCCGCTCTGCCAAAAAAGCAACACGTGGATGCATAACTTGTGGTTTGGCAAAAAAACAACGTGCGCGTCCACCAAAAGTTGCATTTGCATGCTTAACAAGTGGTTTACCACAAATCGATGCGAGTGTGCTGAAAAAGAGCAGCATGGGCGGACTTAGCACGTAGTTTGGTAGAAATCCACATGCGCCCTTTCCCAATGCAGCATGTGCATGCATTACTTGTGGTTTGGCAGAAAACAACGTGCGCTTCTATGGAAATATGCATGTGCATGCTTAACAAGTGGTTTGGCACAAATCCATGAGCGTGTGTTGAAAAGAGCAGCATGTGGGTGCATGGCACGTGGTTTGGTAGAAATGCACGTGCGCGCTCTGTCAAAAGCAGCATGTGCTTGCTTAGCTTGTGGTTTGGCAGAAAACAACGTGGACCTCTACGGAAAGGTGCATGTGCCTGCTTAACAAGTGGTTTGGCACAAATCCATGCGCGTGTGTAGAAAAGAGCAGCATGAGGGTGCTTGGCACGTGGTTTGGTAGAAATGCACGTGCGCGCTCTGTCAAAAGCAGCATGTGCATGCTTAGCTTGTGGTTTGGCAGAAAACAACGTGCGCGTGTACCGTAAGATGCATGTGCATGCTTAAAAAGTGGTTTGGCACAAATCGATGTGCGTGTGCTGAAAAGAGCAGCATGGGCGTGCTTAGGACGTGGTTTTGTAGAAATCCACATGCGCGCTCTGCCAAAAGCAGCATGTGCATGCATTACTTGTGGTTTGGCAGAAAACAACGTGCGCTTCTATGGAAAGATGCATGTGCATGCTTAACAAGTGGTTTGGCACAAATCCATGCGCCTGTGTTGAAAAGAGCAGCAAGAGTGTGCTTGGCACGTGGTTTGGTAGAAATCCACGTGCGCGCTCTGTCAAAAGCCGCATGTGCATGTTTAGCTTGTGGTTTGGCAGAAAACAACGAGCGCATATACCGAAAGATGCATGTGAATGCTTAACAAGTGGTTTGGTACAAATCGATGCGCATGTGCTGAAAAGAGCAGCATGGGCGTGCTTAGCACGTGGTTTGGTAGAAATCCACATGCACCCTCTCCAAAAAGCAGCATGTGCATGCATAACTTGTGGTTTGGCGGAAAACAACGTGCGCTTCGAAGGAAAGATGCAAGTGCAAGCTTAACAAGTGGTTTGGCACAAATCCATGCACGCGTGTTGAAAAGAGCAGCATGAGGGTGCTTGACACGTGGTTTGGTAGAAATCCACGTGCGCGCTCTGTCAAAAGCAGCATGTGCATGCATGGCTTGTGGTTTGGCAGAAAACAACGTGGACCTCTACGGAAAGATGCATGTGCATGCTTAACAAGTGGTTTGGCACAAATCCATGCGCGTGTGTAGAAAAGAGCAGCATGAGGGTGCTTGGCACGTGGTTTGGTAGAAATGCACGTGCGCGCTCTGTCAAAAGCAGCATGTGCATGCTTAGCTTGGGGTTTGGCAGAAAACAACGTGCGGGTGTACCGTAAGATGCATGTGCATGCTTAAAAAGTGGTTTGGCACAAATCGATGCGCGTGTGCTGAAAAGAGCAGGATGGGCGTGCTTAGGACGTGGTTTTGTAGAAATCCACATGCGCGCTCTGCCAAAAGCAGCATGTGCATGCATTACTTGTGGTTTGGCAGAAAACAACGTGCGCTTCTATGGAAAGATGCATGTGCATGCTTAACAAGTGGTTTGGCACAAATCCATGCGCCTGTGTTGAAAAGAGCAGCATGAGGGTGCTTGGCACGTGGTTTGGTAGAAATCCACGTGCGCGCTCTGTCAAAAGCAGCATGTGCATGTTTAGCTTGTGGTTTGGCAGAAAACAACGATCGCATCTACCGAAAGATGCATGAACATGCTTAACAAGTGGTTTGGCACAAATCGATGCGTGTGTGCTGAAAAAAGCAGCTTGGGCGTGCTTAGCACGTGGTTTGGTAGAAATCCACGTGCGCGTGTACCGTAAGATGCATGTGCATGCTTAAAAAGTGGTTTGGCACAAATCGATGTGCGTGTGCTGAAAAGAGCAGCAGGGGCGTGCTTAGGACGTGGTTTTGTAGAAATCCACATGCGCGCTCTGCCAAAAGCAGCATGTGCATGCATTACTTGTGGTTTGGCAGAAAACAACGTGCGCTTCTATGGAAAGATGCATGTGCATGCTTAACAAGTGGTTTGGCACAAATCCATGCGCCTGTGTTGAAAAGAGCAGCATGAGTGATCTTGGCACGTGGTTTGGTAGAAATCCACGTGCGCGCTCTGTCAAAAGCAGCATGTGCATGTTTAGCTTGTGGTTTGGCAGAAAACAACGAGCGCATATACCGAAAGATGCATGTGCATGCTTAACAAGTGGTTTGGTACAAATCGATGCGCGTGTGCTGAAAAGAGCAGCATGGGCGTGCTTAGCACGTGGTTTGGTAGAAATCCACATGCACCCTCTCCAAAAAGCAGCATGTGCATGCATGACTTGTGGTTTGGCGGAAAACAACGTGCGCTTCGAAGGAAAGATGCAAGTGCAAGCTCGACAAGTGGTTTGGCACAAATCCATGCACGCGTGTTGAAAAGAGCAGCATGAGGGTGCTTGGCACGTGGTTTGGTAGAAATCCACGTGCGCGCTCTGTCAAAAGCAGCATGTGCATGCTTAGCTTGTGGTTTGGCAGAAAACAACGTGGACCTCTACCGAAAGATGCATGTGCATGCTTAACAAGTGGTTTGGCACAAACCGATGCGCGTGTGTTGAAAAGAGCAGCATGGGCGTGCTTGGCACGTCGTTTGGCAGAAATCCACGTGCACACTATGCCAAAAGCAGCATGTGCATGCATAACTTGTGGTTTGGCAGAAAGCAACGTGCGCATATACCGAAAGATGCATGTGCATGCTTAAAAAAGTGGTTTGGCACAAATCGATGCGCGTGTGCTGACAAAGAGCAGCATGGGCGTGCTTAGGACGTGGCTTTGTAGAAATCCACATGCGCGCTCTGCCAAAAGCAGCATGTGCATGCTTAGCTTGTGGTTTGGCGGAAAACAACGTGCGCTTCCCCGGAAAGAAGCATGTGCATGCTTAACAAGTGGTTTGGCACAAATCGATGCGCGTGTGCTGAAAAAGAGCAGCATGGGCGTGCTTTCCACGTGGTTTGGTAGAAATCCACATGCCCGCTCTGCCAAAAAAGCAACACGTGGATGCATAACTTGTGGTTTGGCAAAAAAACAACGTGCGCGTCCACCAAAATTTGCATTTGCATGCTTAACAAGTGGTTTACCACAAATCGATGCGAGTGTGCTGAAAAAGAGCAGCATGGGCGGACTTAGCACGTAGTTTGGTAGAAATCCACATGCGCCCTTTTCCAAATGCAGCATGTGCATGCATTACTTGTGGTTTGGCAGAAAACAACGTGCGCTTCTATGGAAAGATGCATGTGCATGCTTAACAAGTGGTTTGGCACAAATCCATGCGCGTGTGTTGAAAAGAGCAGCATGAGGGTGCTTGGCACGTGGTTTGGTAGAAATGCACGTGCGCGCTCTGTCAAAAGCAGCATGTGCATGCTTAGCTTGTGGTTTGGCAGAAAACAACGTGGACCTCTACGGAAAGATGCATGTGCATGCTTAACAAGTGGTTTGGCACAAATCCATGCGCCTGTGTAGAAAAGAGCAGCATGAGGGTGCTTGCCACGTGGTTTGGTAGAAATGCACGTGCGCGCTCTGTCAAAAGCAGCATGTGCATGCTTAGCTTGTGGTTTGGCAGAAAACAACGTGCGCGTGTACCGTAAGATGCATGTGCATGCTTAAAAAGTGGTTTGGCACAAATCGATGCGCGTGTGCTGAAAAAGAGCAGCATGGGCGTGCTTTCCACGTGGTTTGGTAGAAATCCACATGCCCGCTCTGCCAAAAAAGCAACACGTGCATGCATAACTTGTGGTTTGGCAAAAAAACAACGTGCGCGTCCACCAAAAGTTGCATTTGCATGCTTAACAAGTGGTTTACCAAAAATCGATGCGAGTGTGCTGAAAAAGAGCAGCATGGGCGGACTTAGCACGTAGTTTGGTAGAAATCCACATGCGCCCTTTTCCAAAAGCAGCATGTGCATGCATTACTTGTGGTTTGGCAGAAAAAACGTGCGCTTCTATGGAAAGATGCATGTGCATGCTTAACAAGTGGTTTGGCACAAATCCATGAGCGTGTGTTGAAAAGAGCAGCATGTGGGTGCATGGCACGTGGTTTGGTAGAAATGCACGTGCGCGCTCTGTCAAAAGCAGCATGTGCTTGCTTAGCTTGTGGTTTGGCAGAAAACAACGTGGACCTCTACGGAAAGGTGCATGTGCATGCTTAACAAGTGGTTTGGCACATATCCATGCGCGTGTGTAGAAAAGAGCAGCATGAGGGTGCTTGGCACGTGGTTTGGTAGAAATGCACGTGCGCGCTCTGTCAAAAGCAGCATGTGCATGCTTAGCTTGTGGTTTGGCAGAAAACAACGTGCGCGTGTACCGTAAGATGCATGTGCATGCTTAAAAAGTGGTTTGGCACAAATCGATGTGCGTGTGCTGAAAAGAGCAGCATGGGCGTGCTTAGGACGTGGTTTTGTAGAAATCCACATGCGCGCTCTGCCAAAAGCAGCATGTGCATGCATTACTTGTGGTTTGGCGGAAAACAACGTGCGCTTCGAAGGAAAGATGCAAGTGCAAGCTTAACAAGTGGTTTGGCACAAATCCATGCACGCGTGTTGAAAAGAGCTGCATGAGGGTGCTTGGCACGTGGTTTGGTAGAAATCCACGTGCGCGCTCTGTCAAAAGCAGCATGTGCATGCTTAGCTTGTGGTTTGGCAGAAAACAACGTGGACCTCTACGGAAAGATGCATGTGCATGCTTAACAAGTGGTTTGGCACAAATCCATGCGCGTGTGTAGAAAAGAGCAGCATGAGGGTGCTTGGCACGTGGTTTGGTAGAAATGCACGTGCGCGCTCTGTCAAAAGCCGCATGTGCATGCTTAGCTTGTGGTTTGGCAGAAAACAACGTGCGGGTGTACCGTAAGATGCATGTGCATGCTTAAAAAGTGGTTTGGCACAAATCGATGCGCGTGTGCTGAAAAGAGCAGGATGGGCGTGCTTAGGACGTGGTTTTGTAGAAATCCACATGCGCGCTCTGCCAAAAGCAGCATGTGCATGCATTACTTGTGGTTTGGCAGAAAACAACGTGCGCTTCTATGGAAAGATGCATGTGCATGCTTAACAAGTGGTTTGGCACAAATCCATGCGCCTGTGTTGAAAAGAGCAGCATGAGGGTGCTTGGCACGTGGTTTGGTAGAAATCCACGTGCGCGCTCTGTCAAAAGCAGCATGTGCATGTTTAGCTTGTGGTTTGGCAGAAAACAACGATCGCCTCTACCGAAAGATGCATGAACATGCTTAACAAGTGGTTTGGCACAAATCGATGCGTGTGTGCTGAAAAAAGCAGCTTGGGCGTGCTTAGCACGTGGTTTGGTAGAAATCCACGTGCGCGCTCTGCCAAAAGCAGCATGTGCATGCTTAACTTGTGGTTTGGCAGAAAACAACGTCCGTGTCTACCAAAAGATGAGTGTGCATGCTTAACAAGTGGTTTGGTACAAATCGATGCGCATGTGCTGAAAAGAGCAGCATGGGCGTGCTCAGCACGTGGTTTGGTAGAAATCCACATGCACCCTCTCCCAGAAGCAGCATGTGCATGCATAACTTGTGGTTTGGCAGAAAACAACGTGCGCTTCGAAGGAAAGATGCAAGTGCAAGCTTAAAAAAGTGGTTTGGCACAAATCCATGCACGCGTGTTGAAAAGAGCAGCATGAGGGTGCTTGGCACGTGGTTTGGTAGAAATCCACGTGCGCGCTCTGCCAAAAGCAACATGTGCATGCTTAGCTTGTGGTTTGGCAGAAAACGTGCGCGTCTACCGAAACATGCATGTGCATGCTTAACAAGTGGTTTGCCACAAATTGATGCACGCGTGCTGAAAAGAGCAGCATGGGCGTGCTTGGCACGTCGCTTGGCAGAAATCCACATGCGCGCTCTGCCAAAAGCAGCATGTGCATGCTTAGCTTGTGGTTTGGCAGAAAACAACGTGCGCGTCTACCGAAAGATGCATGTGCATGCTTAAGAAGTGGTTTGGCACAAATCGATGCGCGTGTGCTGAAAAGAGTAACATGGGCGTGCTTAGCACGTGGTTTGGTAGAAATCCAAATGCGCTCTCTGCCAAAAGCAGCATGTGCATTCTTAGCTTGTGGTTTGGTGGAAAACAACGTGCGCTTCCCCGGAAAGAACCATGTGCATGCTTAACAAGTGGTTTGGCACAAATCGATGCGCGTGTGCTGAAAAGAGCAGCATGGGCGTGCTTAGCACGTGGTTTGGTAGAAATCCACATGCACCCTATCCCAAAAGCAGCATGTGCATGCATAACTTGTGGTTTGGCAGAAAAGAACGTGCGCTTCTATGGTAAGATGCATGTGCATGCTTAACAAGTGGTTTGGCACAAATCCATGCGCGTGAGTTGAAAAGAGCAGCGTGAGGGTGCTTGCCACGTGGTTTGGTAGAAATCCACGTGCGCGCTCTGTCAAAAGCAGCATGTTCATGCTTAGGTTGTGGTTTGGCAGAGAACAACGATCGCATCTCCCGAAAGATGCATGTTCATGCTTAACAAGTGGTTTGGCACAAATCGACGCGCGTGTGCTGAAAAAAGCAGCATGGGCGTGCTTAGCACGTGGTTTGGTAGAAATCCACGTGCGCGCTCCGCCAAAAGCAGCATGTGCATGCTTAACTTGTGGTTTGGCAGAAAACAACATCCGTGTCTACCAAAAGATGAGTGTGCATGCTTAACAAGTGGTTTACCACAAATCGATGCGCGTGTGTTGAAAAGAGCAGCATGGACGTGCTTGGCACGTCGTTTCGCAGAAATCCACGTGCGCACTATGCCAAAAGCAGCATGTGCATGCTTAGCTTGTGGTTTGGCAGAAAACAACGAGCGCATATACCGAAAGATCCAGGTGCATGCTTAACAAGTGGTTTGGTACAAATTGATGCGCATGTGCTGAAAAGAGCAGCATGGGCGTGCTTAGCACGTGGTTTGGTAGAAATCCACATGCACCCTCTCCCAAAAGCAGCATGTGCATGTATAACTTGTGGTTTGGGAGAAAACAACGTGCGCTTCGAAGGAAAGATGCAAGTGCAAGCTTAACAAGTGGTTTGGTACAAATCCGTGCGCGCGTGTTGAAAAGAGCAGCATGAGGGTGCTTGGCACTTGGTTTGGTAGAAATCCACATGCGCTCTCTGCCAAAAGCAACATGTGCATGCTTAGCTTGTGGTTTGGCAGAAAACAACGTGCGCGTCTACCGAAAGATGCATGTGCCGGCTTAAGAAGTGGTTTATCACAAATCGATGCGCGTGTGCTGAAAAGAGCAACATGGGCGTGCTTAGCACGTGGTTTGGTAGAAATCCACCTGCGCCCTCTGCCAAAAGCAGCATGTTCATGCAAAACTTGTGGTTTGGCAGATAACAACGTGCGCGTCTACCAAAAGATGCATGTGCTTGCTTAACAAGTGGTTTACCACAAATCGATGCGCCTGTGCTGAAAAGAGCAGCATGGGCGGGCTTAGCACGTGGTTTGGTAGAAATCCGCATGCGCGCTCACCCAAAAGCAGCATGTGCACGCATATCTTGTGGTTTAGCAGAAAACCACGTGCGCGTCTACTGAAAGATGGATGTGCATGCTTAACGCGTGGATTGGCCAAATCGATGCGCGTGTGCTGTAAAGAGCAGCATGGGCGCTCTTAGCACGTGGTTTGGTAGAGATCCACATGCGCGCCCTGGCAAAAGCAGCATGTGCATGCTCACCTTGTGGTTTGGCGGAAAACAATCTGCACTTCCACGGAAAGATGCATGTGCAAGCTTAACAAGTGGTTTCGCACAAATCGATGCGCGTCTGCTGAAAAGGGCAGCATGAGCGTGCTTGGCACTTCGTTTGGCACAAATCCACTCGCGCGCTCTGGGAAAAGCAGCATGTGCATGCATAACTTGTGGTTTGGCAGAAAACAACGTCCGCGTCTACCGAAAGATGCAAGTGCATGCTTAACAAGTGGTTTGGTACAAATCGATGCGCGTGTGCTGAAAAGAGCAGCATGGGCGTGCTTAGCACTTGGTTTGGTAGAAATCCACATGCGCTCTCTGCCAAAAGCAGCATGTTCATGCATAACTTGTAGTTTGGTAGAAAACAACCTCCGCGTCTACCAAAAGATGAGTGTACATGCTCAACAAGTGGTTTACCACAAATCGATGCTCGTGTGCTGAAAAGAGCAGCATGGGCGTGCTTATCACGTCGTTTGGCCGAAATCCACGTGCGCGCTCTGCCAAAAGCAGCATGTGCACGCATAACTTGTGGTTTGGCAGAAAACAACGCTCGCGTCTAACAAAAGATGCATGTGCATGCTCAACAAGTGGTTTACCGCAAATCGATGCGCGTGCGCTGAAATGAGCAGCATGGGCGTGCTTAGCACGTGGTTTGGTAGAAATCCACATGCGCTCTCTGCCAAAAGCAGCATGTTCACGCATAACTTGTGGTTTGGCAGAAAACAACCTCCGCGTCTACCAAAAGATGTGTGGGCATGCTCTACAAGTGGTTTACCACAAATCGATGCTCGTGTGCTGAAAAGAGCAGCATGGGCGTGCTTGGCACGTCGTTTGGCAGAAATCCACGTGCGCGCTCTGCCAAAAGCAGCATGAGCATGCTTAGCTTGTGGTTTGGCGGAAAACAGCGTGCGCTTCTACGGAAAGGTGCATGTGCATGCTTAACAAGTGCTTCACCACAAATCGATGCGCGTGTGCTGAAAATAGCAGCATGGGCGTGCTTAGCACGTGGTTTGGTAGAAATCCACATGCGCGCTCTGCCAAAAGCAGCATGTGCATGCATAACTTGTAGTTTGGCAGAAAACATTGTGCGCGTCTACGAAAAGATGCATCTGCATGATTAACCAGTGGTTTACCACAAATCGAGCGCGAGTGCTGAAAAGAGCAGCATGGGCGTGCTTAGCAAGTGGTTTGGTAGAAATTCACATGCGCCCTCTGCCAAAAGGAGCTTGTGCATGCAAAACTTGTGGTTTGGTAGAAAACGACGTGCGCGTCTACCAAAAAACGCATGTGCATGCTTAACAAGTGGTTTACCACAAATAAATGTGCCTGTGCTGAAAATAGCAGCATGGGCGTGCTTAGCATGTGGTTTCGTAGAAATCCACATGCGCGCTCACCCAAAAGCAGCATGTGCGTGCATATCTTGTGGTTTGGCAGAAAACCACGTGCGCGACTACCAAAAGTTGCATGTGCATGCTTAACATGTGGTTTACCACAAATCGATGCAAGTGTGCTGAAAACAGCAGCATGGGCGTGCTTAGGACGTGGTTTTGTAGAAATCCACTTGCGCCCTCTCCCAAAAGCAGCATGTGCATGCATAACTTGTGGTTTGGCAGAAAACAACGTGCGCTTCTACGGAAAGATGCATGTACATATTTAACAAGTGGTTTGGCACAAATCCATGCGCGTATGTTGAAAAGAGCAACATAAGGGTGCTTGGCACGTGGTTTGGTAGAAATGCACGTGCGCGCTCTGTGAAAAGCAGCATGTGCATTCTTAGCTTGTGGTTTGGCAGAAAACAACGTGCGCGTTTACCGAAAGATGCATACGCATGCTTAACCATTGGTTTGGCACAAATCCATGCGCGTGTGCTGAAAAGAGCAGCAAGGGCGTGCTTAGCACGTAGTTTGGTAGAAATCCACATGCGCCCTTTCCCAAAAGCAGCATGTGCATGCATTACTTGGGTTTGGCAGAAAACAACGTGCGCCTTTACGGAAAGATGCATGTGCATGCTTAACAAGTGGTTTACCATAAATCGATGCGCCTGTGCTGAAAAGCGCAGCATGGGCATGCTTAGCACGTGGTTTGGTAGAAATCCACATGCGTGCTCACCCAAAAGCAGCATGTGCACGCATATCTTGTGGTTTGGCAGAAAACCACGTGCGCGTCTAACGAAAGATGGATGTGCATGCTTAAGAAGTGGATTGGCCAAATCGATGCGTGTGTGCTGTAAAGAGCAGCCTGGGCGCTCTTAGCACGTGGTTTGGTAGAGATCCACATGCGCGCTCTGGGAAAAGCAGCATGTGCATGCTTAGCTTGTGGTTTGGCGGAAAACAACCTGCACTTCCACGGAAAGATGCATGTGCATGCTTAACAAGTGGTTTGGCACAAATCGATGCGCGTCTGCTGAAAAGGGCAGCATGGGCGTGCTTGGCACTTCGTTTAGCACAAATCCACATGCGCGCTCTACCAAAAGCAGCATGTTCACGCATAACTTGTGGTTTGGCAGAAAACAACCTCCGCGTCTACCAAAAGATGAGTGTGCATGCTCAACAAGTGGTTTACCACAAATCGATGCTCGTGTGCTGAAAAGAGCAGCATGGGCGTGCTTGGCATGTCCTTTGGCAGAAATCCACGTGCGCGCTCTGCCAAAAGCAGCATGAGCATGCTTAGCTTGTGGTTTTGCGGAAAACAGCGTGCGCTTCAACGGAAAGGTGCATGTGCATGCTTAACAAGTGCTTCACCACAAATCGATGCGCGTGCGCTGAAGAGAGCATAATGGGCGTGTTTAGCACGTGTATTGGTAGAAATCCACATGCGCGCTCACCCAAAAGCAGCATGTGCATGCATATCTTGTGGTTTGGCCGAAAACCACGTGCGCGACTACCAAAAGTTGCATGTGCATGCTTAACATGTGGTTTACCACAAATCGATGCAAGTGTGCTGAAAAGAGCAGCATGGGCGTGCTTAGGACGTGGTTTGGTAGAAATCCACTTGCGCCCTCTCCCAAAAGCAGCATGTGCATGCATAACTTGTGGTTTGGCAGAAAACAACGTGCGCTTCTACGGAAAGATGCATGTGCATACTTAACAAGTGGTTTGGCACAAATCCATGCGCGTGTATTGAAAAGAGCAACATGACGGTGCTTGGCACGTGGTTTGGTAGAAATGCACGTTCGCGCTCTGCCAAAAGCAACACGCGCATGCATAACTTGTGGTTTGGCAAAAAACCACGTGCGCGTCCACCAAAAGTTGCATTTGCATGCTTAAGAAGTGTTTTAACACAAATCGATGCGAGGGTGCTGAAAACAGCAGCATGGGCGGGCTTAGCACGCAGTTTGGTAGAAATCCACATGCGCCCTTTCCCAAAAGCAGCATGTGCATGCATTACTTGTGGTTTGGCAGAAAAGAACGTGCGCTTCTATGGATAGATGCATGTGTATGCTTAACAAGTGGTTTGGCACAAATCCATGCGCGTGTGTTGAAAAGAGCAGCGTGAGGGTGCTTGGCACGTGGTTTGGTAGAAATCCGCGTGCGCGCTCTGTCAAAAGCAGCATGTGCATGCTTAGCTTGTGGTTTGGCAGAGAACAACGATCGCATCTCCCGAAAGATGCATGTTCATGCTTAACAAGTGGTTTGGCACAAATCGATGCGCGTGTGCTGAAAAAAGTAGCATGGGCGTGCTTAGCACGTGGTTTGGTAGAAATCCACGTGCGCGCTCCACCAAAAGCAGCATGTGCATGCATAACTTGTGGTTTGGCAGAAAACAACGTGCGCTTCGAAGGAAATATGCAAGTGCAAGCTTAACAAGTGGTTTGGTACAAATCCATGCGCGCGTGTTGAAAAGAGCAGCATGAGGGTGCTTGGCACTTGGTTTGGTAGAAATCCACGTTCGCGCTCTGCCAAAAGCAACATGTGCATGCTTAGCTTGTGGTTTGGCAGAAAATGTGCGCGTCTACCGAAAGATGCATGTGCATGCTTAACAAGTGGTTTGGCACAACTTGATGCACGTGTGCTAAAAGAGCAGCATTGGCGTGCTTGGCACGTCGTTTGGCAGAAATCCACATGCGCGCTCTGCCAAAAGCAGCATGTGCATGCATTACTTGTGGTTTGGCAGAAAACAACGTGCGCTTCTATGGAAAGATGCATGTGCATGCTTAACAAGTGGTTTGGCACAAATCCATGCGCCTGTGTTGAAAAGAGCAGCAAGAGTGTGCTTGGCACGTGGTTTGGTAGAAATCCACGTGCGCGCTCTGTCAAAAGCCGCATGTGCATGTTTAGCTTGTGGTTTGGCAGAAAACAACGAGCGCATATACCGAAAGATGCATGTGAATGCTTAACAAGTGGTTTGGTACAAATCGATGCGCATGTGCTGAAAAGAGCAGCATGGGCGTGCTTAGCACGTGGTTTGGTAGAAATCCACATGCACCCTCTCCAAAAAGCAGCATGTGCATGCATAACTTGTGGTTTGGCGGAAAACAACGTGCGCTTCGAAGGAAAGATGCAAGTGCAAGCTTAACAAGTGGTTTGGCACAAATCCATGCACGCGTGTTGAAAAGAGCAGCATGAGGGTGCTTGACACGTGGTTTGGTAGAAATCCACGTGCGCGCTCTGTCAAAAGCAGCATGTGCATGCATGGCTTGTGGTTTGGCAGAAAACAACGTGGACCTCTACGGAAAGATGCATGTGCATGCTTAACAAGTGGTTTGGCACAAATCCATGCGCGTGTGTAGAAAAGAGCAGCATGAGGGTGCTTGGCACGTGGTTTGGTAGAAATGCACGTGCGCGCTCTGTCAAAAGCAGCATGTGCATGCTTAGCTTGGGGTTTGGCAGAAAACAACGTGCGGGTGTACCGTAAGATGCATGTGCATGCTTAAAAAGTGGTTTGGCACAAATCGATGCGCGTGTGCTGAAAAGAGCAGGATGGGCGTGCTTAGGACGTGGTTTTGTAGAAATCCACATGCGCGCTCTGCCAAAAGCAGCATGTGCATGCATTACTTGTGGTTTGGCAGAAAACAACGTGCGCTTCTATGGAAAGATGCATGTGCATGCTTAACAAGTGGTTTGGCACAAATCCATGCGCCTGTGTTGAAAAGAGCAGCATGAGGGTGCTTGGCACGTGGTTTGGTAGAAATCCACGTGCGCGCTCTGTCAAAAGCAGCATGTGCATGTTTAGCTTGTGGTTTGGCAGAAAACAACGATCGCATCTACCGAAAGATGCATGAACATGCTTAACAAGTGGTTTGGCACAAATCGATGCGTGTGTGCTGAAAAAAGCAGCTTGGGCGTGCTTAGCACGTGGTTTGGTAGAAATCCACGTGCGCGTGTACCGTAAGATGCATGTGCATGCTTAAAAAGTGGTTTGGCACAAATCGATGTGCGTGTGCTGAAAAGAGCAGCAGGGGCGTGCTTAGGACGTGGTTTTGTAGAAATCCACATGCGCGCTCTGCCAAAAGCAGCATGTGCATGCATTACTTGTGGTTTGGCAGAAAACAACGTGCGCTTCTATGGAAAGATGCATGTGCATGCTTAACAAGTGGTTTGGCACAAATCCATGCGCCTGTGTTGAAAAGAGCAGCATGAGTGATCTTGGCACGTGGTTTGGTAGAAATCCACGTGCGCGCTCTGTCAAAAGCAGCATGTGCATGTTTAGCTTGTGGTTTGGCAGAAAACAACGAGCGCATATACCGAAAGATGCATGTGCATGCTTAACAAGTGGTTTGGTACAAATCGATGCGCATGTGCTGAAAAGAGCAGCATGGGCGTGCTTAGCACGTGGTTTGGTAGAAATCCACATGCACCCTCTCCAAAAAGCAGCATGTGCATGCATGACTTGTGGTTTGGCGGAAAACAACGTGCGCTTCGAAGGAAAGATGCAAGTGCAAGCTCGACAAGTGGTTTGGCACAAATCCATGCACGCGTGTTGAAAAGAGCAGCATGAGGGTGCTTGGCACGTGGTTTGGTAGAAATCCACGTGCGCGCTCTGTCAAAAGCAGCATGTGCATGCTTAGCTTGTGGTTTGGCAGAAAACAACGTGGACCTCTACCGAAAGATGCATGTGCATGCTTAACAAGTGGTTTGGCACAAACCGATGCGCGTGTGTTGAAAAGAGCAGCATGGGCGTGCTTGGCACGTCGTTTGGCAGAAATCCACGTGCACACTATGCCAAAAGCAGCATGTGCATGCATAACTTGTGGTTTGGCAGAAAGCAACGTGCGCATATACCGAAAGATGCATGTGCATGCTTAAAAAAGTGGTTTGGCACAAATCGATGCGCGTGTGCTGACAAAGAGCAGCATGGGCGTGCTTAGGACGTGGCTTTGTAGAAATCCACATGCGCGCTCTGCCAAAAGCAGCATGTGCATGCTTAGCTTGTGGTTTGGCGGAAAACAACGTGCGCTTCCCCGGAAAGAAGCATGTGCATGCTTAACAAGTGGTTTGGCACAAATCGATGCGCGTGTGCTGAAAAAGAGCAGCATGGGCGTGCTTTCCACGTGGTTTGGTAGAAATCCACATGCCCGCTCTGCCAAAAAAGCAACACGTGGATGCATAACTTGTGGTTTGGCAAAAAAACAACGTGCGCGTCCACCAAAATTTGCATTTGCATGCTTAACAAGTGGTTTACCACAAATCGATGCGAGTGTGCTGAAAAAGAGCAGCATGGGCGGACTTAGCACGTAGTTTGGTAGAAATCCACATGCGCCCTTTTCCAAATGCAGCATGTGCATGCATTACTTGTGGTTTGGCAGAAAACAACGTGCGCTTCTATGGAAAGATGCATGTGCATGCTTAACAAGTGGTTTGGCACAAATCCATGCGCGTGTGTTGAAAAGAGCAGCATGAGGGTGCTTGGCACGTGGTTTGGTAGAAATGCACGTGCGCGCTCTGTCAAAAGCAGCATGTGCATGCTTAGCTTGTGGTTTGGCAGAAAACAACGTGGACCTCTACGGAAAGATGCATGTGCATGCTTAACAAGTGGTTTGGCACAAATCCATGCGCCTGTGTAGAAAAGAGCAGCATGAGGGTGCTTGCCACGTGGTTTGGTAGAAATGCACGTGCGCGCTCTGTCAAAAGCAGCATGTGCATGCTTAGCTTGTGGTTTGGCAGAAAACAACGTGCGCGTGTACCGTAAGATGCATGTGCATGCTTAAAAAGTGGTTTGGCACAAATCGATGCGCGTGTGCTGAAAAAGAGCAGCATGGGCGTGCTTTCCACGTGGTTTGGTAGAAATCCACATGCCCGCTCTGCCAAAAAAGCAACACGTGCATGCATAACTTGTGGTTTGGCAAAAAAACAACGTGCGCGTCCACCAAAAGTTGCATTTCCATGCTTAACAAGTGGTTTACCAAAAATCGATGCGAGTGTGCTGAAAAAGAGCAGCATGGGCGGACTTAGCACGTAGTTTGGTAGAAATCCACATGCGCCCTTTTCCAAAAGCAGCATGTGCATGCATTACTTGTGGTTTGGCAGAAAAAACGTGCGCTTCTATGGAAAGATGCATGTGCATGCTTAACAAGTGGTTTGGCACAAATCCATGAGCGTGTGTTGAAAAGAGCAGCATGTGGGTGCATGGCACGTGGTTTGGTAGAAATGCACGTGCGCGCTCTGTCAAAAGCAGCATGTGCTTGCTTAGCTTGTGGTTTGGCAGAAAACAACGTGGACCTCTACGGAAAGGTGCATGTGCATGCTTAACAAGTGGTTTGGCACATATCCATGCGCGTGTGTAGAAAAGAGCAGCATGAGGGTGCTTGGCACGTGGTTTGGTAGAAATGCACGTGCGCGCTCTGTCAAAAGCAGCATGTGCATGCTTAGCTTGTGGTTTGGCAGAAAACAACGTGCGCGTGTACCGTAAGATGCATGTGCATGCTTAAAAAGTGGTTTGGCACAAATCGATGTGCGTGTGCTGAAAAGAGCAGCATGGGCGTGCTTAGGACGTGGTTTTGTAGAAATCCACATGCGCGCTCTGCCAAAAGCAGCATGTGCATGCATTACTTGTGGTTTGGCGGAAAACAACGTGCGCTTCGAAGGAAAGATGCAAGTGCAAGCTTAACAAGTGGTTTGGCACAAATCCATGCACGCGTGTTGAAAAGAGCTGCATGAGGGTGCTTGGCACGTGGTTTGGTAGAAATCCACGTGCGCGCTCTGTCAAAAGCAGCATGTGCATGCTTAGCTTGTGGTTTGGCAGAAAACAACGTGGACCTCTACGGAAAGATGCATGTGCATGCTTAACAAGTGGTTTGGCACAAATCCATGCGCGTGTGTAGAAAAGAGCAGCATGAGGGTGCTTGGCACGTGGTTTGGTAGAAATGCACGTGCGCGCTCTGTCAAAAGCCGCATGTGCATGCTTAGCTTGTGGTTTGGCAGAAAACAACGTGCGGGTGTACCGTAAGATGCATGTGCATGCTTAAAAAGTGGTTTGGCACAAATCGATGCGCGTGTGCTGAAAAGAGCAGGATGGGCGTGCTTAGGACGTGGTTTTGTAGAAATCCACATGCGCGCTCTGCCAAAAGCAGCATGTGCATGCATTACTTGTGGTTTGGCAGAAAACAACGTGCGCTTCTATGGAAAGATGCATGTGCATGCTTAACAAGTGGTTTGGCACAAATCCATGCGCCTGTGTTGAAAAGAGCAGCATGAGGGTGCTTGGCACGTGGTTTGGTAGAAATCCACGTGCGCGCTCTGTCAAAAGCAGCATGTGCATGTTTAGCTTGTGGTTTGGCAGAAAACAACGATCGCCTCTACCGAAAGATGCATGAACATGCTTAACAAGTGGTTTGGCACAAATCGATGCGTGTGTGCTGAAAAAAGCAGCTTGGGCGTGCTTAGCACGTGGTTTGGTAGAAATCCACGTGCGCGCTCTGCCAAAAGCAGCATGTGCATGCTTAACTTGTGGTTTGGCAGAAAACAACGTCCGTGTCTACCAAAAGATGAGTGTGCATGCTTAACAAGTGGTTTGGTACAAATCGATGCGCATGTGCTGAAAAGAGCAGCATGGGCGTGCTCAGCACGTGGTTTGGTAGAAATCCACATGCACCCTCTCCCAGAAGCAGCATGTGCATGCATAACTTGTGGTTTGGCAGAAAACAACGTGCGCTTCGAAGGAAAGATGCAAGTGCAAGCTTAAAAAAGTGGTTTGGCACAAATCCATGCACGCGTGTTGAAAAGAGCAGCATGAGGGTGCTTGGCACGTGGTTTGGTAGAAATCCACGTGCGCGCTCTGCCAAAAGCAACATGTGCATGCTTAGCTTGTGGTTTGGCAGAAAACGTGCGCGTCTACCGAAACATGCATGTGCATGCTTAACAAGTGGTTTGCCACAAATTGATGCACGCGTGCTGAAAAGAGCAGCATGGGCGTGCTTGGCACGTCGCTTGGCAGAAATCCACATGCGCGCTCTGCCAAAAGCAGCATGTGCATGCTTAGCTTGTGGTTTGGCAGAAAACAACGTGCGCGTCTACCGAAAGATGCATGTGCATGCTTAAGAAGTGGTTTGGCACAAATCGATGCGCGTGTGCTGAAAAGAGTAACATGGGCGTGCTTAGCACGTGGTTTGGTAGAAATCCAAATGCGCTCTCTGCCAAAAGCAGCATGTGCATTCTTAGCTTGTGGTTTGGTGGAAAACAACGTGCGCTTCCCCGGAAAGAACCATGTGCATGCTTAACAAGTGGTTTGGCACAAATCGATGCGCGTGTGCTGAAAAGAGCAGCATGGGCGTGCTTAGCACGTGGTTTGGTAGAAATCCACATGCACCCTATCCCAAAAGCAGCATGTGCATGCATAACTTGTGGTTTGGCAGAAAAGAACGTGCGCTTCTATGGTAAGATGCATGTGCATGCTTAACAAGTGGTTTGGCACAAATCCATGCGCGTGAGTTGAAAAGAGCAGCGTGAGGGTGCTTGCCACGTGGTTTGGTAGAAATCCACGTGCGCGCTCTGTCAAAAGCAGCATGTTCATGCTTAGGTTGTGGTTTGGCAGAGAACAACGATCGCATCTCCCGAAAGATGCATGTTCATGCTTAACAAGTGGTTTGGCACAAATCGACGCGCGTGTGCTGAAAAAAGCAGCATGGGCGTGCTTAGCACGTGGTTTGGTAGAAATCCACGTGCGCGCTCCGCCAAAAGCAGCATGTGCATGCTTAACTTGTGGTTTGGCAGAAAACAACATCCGTGTCTACCAAAAGATGAGTGTGCATGCTTAACAAGTGGTTTACCACAAATCGATGCGCGTGTGTTGAAAAGAGCAGCATGGACGTGCTTGGCACGTCGTTTCGCAGAAATCCACGTGCGCACTATGCCAAAAGCAGCATGTGCATGCTTAGCTTGTGGTTTGGCAGAAAACAACGAGCGCATATACCGAAAGATCCAGGTGCATGCTTAACAAGTGGTTTGGTACAAATTGATGCGCATGTGCTGAAAAGAGCAGCATGGGCGTGCTTAGCACGTGGTTTGGTAGAAATCCACATGCACCCTCTCCCAAAAGCAGCATGTGCATGTATAACTTGTGGTTTGGGAGAAAACAACGTGCGCTTCGAAGGAAAGATGCAAGTGCAAGCTTAACAAGTGGTTTGGTACAAATCCGTGCGCGCGTGTTGAAAAGAGCAGCATGAGGGTGCTTGGCACTTGGTTTGGTAGAAATCCACATGCGCTCTCTGCCAAAAGCAACATGTGCATGCTTAGCTTGTGGTTTGGCAGAAAACAACGTGCGCGTCTACCGAAAGATGCATGTGCCGGCTTAAGAAGTGGTTTATCACAAATCGATGCGCGTGTGCTGAAAAGAGCAACATGGGCGTGCTTAGCACGTGGTTTGGTAGAAATCCACCTGCGCCCTCTGCCAAAAGCAGCATGTTCATGCAAAACTTGTGGTTTGGCAGATAACAACGTGCGCGTCTACCAAAAGATGCATGTGCTTGCTTAACAAGTGGTTTACCACAAATCGATGCGCCTGTGCTGAAAAGAGCAGCATGGGCGGGCTTAGCACGTGGTTTGGTAGAAATCCGCATGCGCGCTCACCCAAAAGCAGCATGTGCACGCATATCTTGTGGTTTAGCAGAAAACCACGTGCGCGTCTACTGAAAGATGGATGTGCATGCTTAACGCGTGGATTGGCCAAATCGATGCGCGTGTGCTGTAAAGAGCAGCATGGGCGCTCTTAGCACGTGGTTTGGTAGAGATCCACATGCGCGCCCTGGCAAAAGCAGCATGTGCATGCTCACCTTGTGGTTTGGCGGAAAACAATCTGCACTTCCACGGAAAGATGCATGTGCAAGCTTAACAAGTGGTTTCGCACAAATCGATGCGCGTCTGCTGAAAAGGGCAGCATGAGCGTGCTTGGCACTTCGTTTGGCACAAATCCACTCGCGCGCTCTGGGAAAAGCAGCATGTGCATGCATAACTTGTGGTTTGGCAGAAAACAACGTCCGCGTCTACCGAAAGATGCAAGTGCATGCTTAACAAGTGGTTTGGTACAAATCGATGCGCGTGTGCTGAAAAGAGCAGCATGGGCGTGCTTAGCACTTGGTTTGGTAGAAATCCACATGCGCTCTCTGCCAAAAGCAGCATGTTCATGCATAACTTGTAGTTTGGTAGAAAACAACCTCCGCGTCTACCAAAAGATGAGTGTACATGCTCAACAAGTGGTTTACCACAAATCGATGCTCGTGTGCTGAAAAGAGCAGCATGGGCGTGCTTATCACGTCGTTTGGCCGAAATCCACGTGCGCGCTCTGCCAAAAGCAGCATGTGCACGCATAACTTGTGGTTTGGCAGAAAACAACGCTCGCGTCTAACAAAAGATGCATGTGCATGCTCAACAAGTGGTTTACCGCAAATCGATGCGCGTGCGCTGAAATGAGCAGCATGGGCGTGCTTAGCACGTGGTTTGGTAGAAATCCACATGCGCTCTCTGCCAAAAGCAGCATGTTCACGCATAACTTGTGGTTTGGCAGAAAACAACCTCCGCGTCTACCAAAAGATGTGTGGGCATGCTCTACAAGTGGTTTACCACAAATCGATGCTCGTGTGCTGAAAAGAGCAGCATGGGCGTGCTTGGCACGTCGTTTGGCAGAAATCCACGTGCGCGCTCTGCCAAAAGCAGCATGAGCATGCTTAGCTTGTGGTTTGGCGGAAAACAGCGTGCGCTTCTACGGAAAGGTGCATGTGCATGCTTAACAAGTGCTTCACCACAAATCGATGCGCGTGTGCTGAAAATAGCAGCATGGGCGTGCTTAGCACGTGGTTTGGTAGAAATCCACATGCGCGCTCTGCCAAAAGCAGCATGTGCATGCATAACTTGTAGTTTGGCAGAAAACATTGTGCGCGTCTACGAAAAGATGCATCTGCATGATTAACCAGTGGTTTACCACAAATCGAGCGCGAGTGCTGAAAAGAGCAGCATGGGCGTGCTTAGCAAGTGGTTTGGTAGAAATTCACATGCGCCCTCTGCCAAAAGGAGCTTGTGCATGCAAAACTTGTGGTTTGGTAGAAAACAACGTGCGCGTCTACCAAAAAACGCATGTGCATGCTTAACAAGTGGTTTACCACAAATAAATGTGCCTGTGCTGAAAATAGCAGCATGGGCGTGCTTAGCATGTGGTTTCGTAGAAATCCACATGCGCGCTCACCCAAAAGCAGCATGTGCGTGCATATCTTGTGGTTTGGCAGAAAACCACGTGCGCGACTACCAAAAGTTGCATGTGCATGCTTAACATGTGGTTTACCACAAATCGATGCAAGTGTGCTGAAAACAGCAGCATGGGCGTGCTTAGGACGTGGTTTTGTAGAAATCCACTTGCGCCCTCTCCCAAAAGCAGCATGTGCATGCATAACTTGTGGTTTGGCAGAAAACAACGTGCGCTTCTACGGAAAGATGCATGTACATATTTAACAAGTGGTTTGGCACAAATCCATGCGCGTATGTTGAAAAGAGCAACATAAGGGTGCTTGGCACGTGGTTTGGTAGAAATGCACGTGCGCGCTCTGTGAAAAGCAGCATGTGCATTCTTAGCTTGTGGTTTGGCAGAAAACAACGTGCGCGTTTACCGAAAGATGCATACGCATGCTTAACCATTGGTTTGGCACAAATCCATGCGCGTGTGCTGAAAAGAGCAGCAAGGGCGTGCTTAGCACGTAGTTTGGTAGAAATCCACATGCGCCCTTTCCCAAAAGCAGCATGTGCATGCATTACTTGGGTTTGGCAGAAAACAACGTGCGCCTTTACGGAAAGATGCATGTGCATGCTTAACAAGTGGTTTACCATAAATCGATGCGCCTGTGCTGAAAAGCGCAGCATGGGCATGCTTAGCACGTGGTTTGGTAGAAATCCACATGCGTGCTCACCCAAAAGCAGCATGTGCACGCATATCTTGTGGTTTGGCAGAAAACCACGTGCGCGTCTAACGAAAGATGGATGTGCATGCTTAAGAAGTGGATTGGCCAAATCGATGCGTGTGTGCTGTAAAGAGCAGCCTGGGCGCTCTTAGCACGTGGTTTGGTAGAGATCCACATGCGCGCTCTGGGAAAAGCAGCATGTGCATGCTTAGCTTGTGGTTTGGCGGAAAACAACCTGCACTTCCACGGAAAGATGCATGTGCATGCTTAACAAGTGGTTTGGCACAAATCGATGCGCGTCTGCTGAAAAGGGCAGCATGGGCGTGCTTGGCACTTCGTTTAGCACAAATCCACATGCGCGCTCTACCAAAAGCAGCATGTTCACGCATAACTTGTGGTTTGGCAGAAAACAACCTCCGCGTCTACCAAAAGATGAGTGTGCATGCTCAACAAGTGGTTTACCACAAATCGATGCTCGTGTGCTGAAAAGAGCAGCATGGGCGTGCTTGGCATGTCCTTTGGCAGAAATCCACGTGCGCGCTCTGCCAAAAGCAGCATGAGCATGCTTAGCTTGTGGTTTTGCGGAAAACAGCGTGCGCTTCAACGGAAAGGTGCATGTGCATGCTTAACAAGTGCTTCACCACAAATCGATGCGCGTGCGCTGAAGAGAGCATAATGGGCGTGTTTAGCACGTGTATTGGTAGAAATCCACATGCGCGCTCACCCAAAAGCAGCATGTGCATGCATATCTTGTGGTTTGGCCGAAAACCACGTGCGCGACTACCAAAAGTTGCATGTGCATGCTTAACATGTGGTTTACCACAAATCGATGCAAGTGTGCTGAAAAGAGCAGCATGGGCGTGCTTAGGACGTGGTTTGGTAGAAATCCACTTGCGCCCTCTCCCAAAAGCAGCATGTGCATGCATAACTTGTGGTTTGGCAGAAAACAACGTGCGCTTCTACGGAAAGATGCATGTGCATACTTAACAAGTGGTTTGGCACAAATCCATGCGCGTGTATTGAAAAGAGCAACATGACGGTGCTTGGCACGTGGTTTGGTAGAAATGCACGTTCGCGCTCTGCCAAAAGCAACACGCGCATGCATAACTTGTGGTTTGGCAAAAAACCACGTGCGCGTCCACCAAAAGTTGCATTTGCATGCTTAAGAAGTGTTTTAACACAAATCGATGCGAGGGTGCTGAAAACAGCAGCATGGGCGGGCTTAGCACGCAGTTTGGTAGAAATCCACATGCGCCCTTTCCCAAAAGCAGCATGTGCATGCATTACTTGTGGTTTGGCAGAAAAGAACGTGCGCTTCTATGGATAGATGCATGTGTATGCTTAACAAGTGGTTTGGCACAAATCCATGCGCGTGTGTTGAAAAGAGCAGCGTGAGGGTGCTTGGCACGTGGTTTGGTAGAAATCCGCGTGCGCGCTCTGTCAAAAGCAGCATGTGCATGCTTAGCTTGTGGTTTGGCAGAGAACAACGATCGCATCTCCCGAAAGATGCATGTTCATGCTTAACAAGTGGTTTGGCACAAATCGATGCGCGTGTGCTGAAAAAAGTAGCATGGGCGTGCTTAGCACGTGGTTTGGTAGAAATCCACGTGCGCGCTCCACCAAAAGCAGCATGTGCATGCATAACTTGTGGTTTGGCAGAAAACAACGTGCGCTTCGAAGGAAATATGCAAGTGCAAGCTTAACAAGTGGTTTGGTACAAATCCATGCGCGCGTGTTGAAAAGAGCAGCATGAGGGTGCTTGGCACTTGGTTTGGTAGAAATCCACGTTCGCGCTCTGCCAAAAGCAACATGTGCATGCTTAGCTTGTGGTTTGGCAGAAAATGTGCGCGTCTACCGAAAGATGCATGTGCATGCTTAACAAGTGGTTTGGCACAACTTGATGCACGTGTGCTAAAAGAGCAGCATTGGCGTGCTTGGCACGTCGTTTGGCAGAAATCCACATGCGCGCTCTGCAAAAAGCAGCATGTGCATGCTTAGCTTGTGGTTTGGCGGAAAACAACGTGCGCGTCTACCGAAAGATGCATGTGCCGGCTTAAGAAGTGGTTTATCACAAATCGATGCGCGTGTGCTGAAAAGAGCAACATGGGCGTGCTTAGCACGTGGTTTGGTAGAAATCCACCTGCGCCCTCTGCCAAAAGCAGCATGTGCATGCAAAACTTGTGGTTTAGCAGAAAACAACGTGCGCGTCTACCAAAAGATGCATGTGCATGCTTAACAAGTGGTTTACTACAAATCGATGCGTCTGTGCTGAAAAGAGCAGCATGGGCGTGCTTAGCACGTGGTTTGGTAGAAATCCGCATGCGCGCTCACCCAAAAGCAGCATGTGCACGCATATCTTGTGGTTTGGCAGAAAACCACGTGCGCGTCTAAGGAAAGATGGATGTGCAAGCTTAAGAAGTGGATTGGCCAAATCGATGCGCGTGTGCTGTAAAGAGCAGCATGGGCGCTCTTAGCACGTGGTTTGGTAGAGATCCACATGCGCGCTCTGGGAAAAGCAGCATGTGCATGCTTAGCTTGTGGTTTGGCAGAAAACAACCTGCACTTCCACGGAAAGATGCATGTGCATGCTTAACAAGTGGTTTGGCACAAATCGATGCGCGTCTGCTGAAAAGGGCAGCATGGGCGTGCTTAGCACGTGGTTTGGTAGAAATCCACATGCGCGCTCACCCAAAAGCAGCATGTGCATGCATATCTTGTGGTTTGGCCGAAAACCACGTCCGCGTCTACCGAAATATGCATGTGCATACTTAACAAGTGGTTTGGCACAAATCGATGCGCGTGTGCTGAAAAGAGCAGCATGGGCGTGCTTGCACTAGGTTTGATAGAAATCCACATGCACTCTCTGCCAAAAGCAGCATGTTCATGCATAACTTGTGGTTTGGCAGAAAACAACCTCCGCGTCTACCAAAAGATGAGTGTGCATGCTCAACAAGTGGTTTACCACAAATCGATGCTCGTGTGCTGAAAAGAGCAGCATGGGCGTGCTTGGCACGTCGTTTGGCCGAAATCCACGTGGGCGCTCTGCCAAAAGCAGCTTGTGCATGCTTAACTTGTGGTAAGGCAGAAAATGTCCGTGTCTACCAAAAGATGCATGTGCATGCTTAACAAGTTGTTTACGACAAATCGATGCGCGTGTGCTGAAAAGAGCAGGAAGGGCGTACTTAACAAGTGGTTTGGTAGAAATCCACATGCGCGATGTGCCAAAGCAGCATGTGCACGCATAACTTGTGGTTTGGCAGAAAACAACCTCCGCGTCTACCAAAAGATGAGTGTGCATGCTCAACAAGTGGTTTACCACAAATCGATGCTCGTGTGCTGAAAAGAGCAGCATGGGCGTGCTTGGCATGTCGTTTGGCAGAAATCCACGTGCGCGCTCTGCCAAAAGCAGCATGAGCATGCTTAGCTTGTGGTTTAGCGGAAAACAGCGTGCGCTTCAACGGAAAGGTGCATGTGCATGCTTAACAAGTGCTTCACCACAAATCGATGCGCGTGTGCTGAAAATAGCAGCATGGGCGTGCTTAGCACGTGGTTTGGTAGAAATCCACATGCGCGCTCACCCAAAAGCAGCATAAGCATGCATATCTTGTGGTTTGGCCGAAAACCACGTGCGCGACTACCAAAAGTTGCATGTGCAAACTTAACATGTGGTTTACCACAAATCGATGCAAGTGTGCTGAAAAGAGCAGCATGGGCGTGCTTAGGACGTGGTTTGGTAGAAATCCACTTGCGCCCTCTCCCAAAAGCAGCATGTGCATGCATAACTTGTGGTTTGGCAGAAAACAACGTGCGCTTCTACGGAAAGATGCATGTGCATACTTAACAAGTGGTTTGGCACAAATCCATGCGCGTGTGTTGAAAAGAGCAACATGAGGGTGCTTGGCACGTGGTTTGGTAGAAATGCACGTGCGCGCTTTGTCAAAAGCAGCATGTGCATTCTTAGCTTGTTGTTTGGCAGAAAACAACGTGCGCGTTTACGAAAGATACATGTGCATGCTTAACAAGTGGTTTGGCACAAATCGATGCGCGTCTGCTGAAAAGAGCAGCATGGGCGTGCTTAGCACGTAGTTTGGTAGAAATCTACATGCGCCCTTTCCCAAAAGCAGCATGTGCATGCATTACTTGGGTTTGGCAGAAAACAACGTGCGCTTCTACGGAAAGATGCATGTGCATGCTTAACAAGCGGTTTGGCACAAATCCATGCGCGTGTGTTGAAAAGAGCAGCCTGAGGGTGCTTGGCACGTGGTTTGGTAGAAATTCTCGTGCGCGCTCTGCCAAAAGCAGCATGTGCATGCTTAGCTTGTGGTTTGGCAGAAAACAACGAGCGCATCTACCTAAAGATGGATGTGCATGCTTAACAAGTGGTTTGGCACAAATCGATGCGCGTGTGCTGAAAAGAGCAGCATGGGCGTGCTTTCCACGTGGTTTGGGAGAAATCCACATGCGCGCTCTGCTAAAAGCAACACGCGCATGCATAACTTGTGGTTTGGCAAAAAACCACGTGCGCGTCCACCAAAAGTTGCATTTGCATGCTTAAGAAGTGGTTTAACACAAATCGATGCGAGGGTGCTGAAAACAGCAGCATGGGCGGGCTTAGCACGCAGTTTGGTAGAAATCCACATGTGCCCTTTCCCAAAAGCAGCATGTGCATGCATTACTTGTGGTTTGGCAGAAAAGAACGTGCGCTTCTATGGAAAGATGCATGTGCATGCTTAACAAGTGGTTTGGCACAAATCCATGCGCGTGTGTTTAAAAGAGCAGCGTGAGGGCGCTTGGCACGTGGTTTGGTAGAAATCCACGTGCGCGCTCTGTCAAAAGCAGCATGTGCATGCTTAGCTTGTGGTTTGGCAGAAAACAACGAGCGCATATACCGAAAGATCCAGATGCATGCTTAACAAGTGGTTTACCACAAATCGATGCGTCTGTGCGGAAAAGAGCAGCATGGGCGTGCTTAGCACGTGGTTTGGTAGAAATCCGCATGCGCGCTCACCCAAAAGCAGCATGTGCACGCATATCTTGTGGTTTGGCAGAAAACCACGTGCGCGACTACCAAAAGTTGCATGTGCATGCTTAACATGTGGTTTACCACAAATCGATGCAAGTGTGCTGAAAAGAGCAGCATGGGCGTGCTTAGGACGTGGTTTGGTAGAAATCCACTTGCGCCCTCTCCCAAAAGCAGCATGTGCATGCATAACTTGTGGTTTGGCAGAAAACAACGTGCGCTTCTACGGAAAGATGCATGTGCATACTTAACAAGTGGTTTGGCACAAATCCATGCGCGTGTGTTGAAAAGAGCAACATGACGGTGCTTGGCACGTGGTTTGGTAGAAATGCACGTTCGCGCTCTGCCAAAAGCAACACGCGCATGCATAACTTGTGGTTTGGCAAAAAAACCACGTGCGCGTCCACCAAAAGTTGCATTTGCATGCTTAAGAAGTGTTTTAACACAAATCGATGCGAGGGTGCTGAAAACAGCAGCATGGGCGGGCTTAGCACGCAGTTTGGTAGAAATCCACATGCGCCCTTTCCCAAAAGCAGCATGTGCATGCATTACTTGTGGTTTGGCAGAAAAGAACGTGCGCTTCTATGGATAGATGCATGTGTATGCTTAACAAGTGGTTTGGCACAAATCCATGCGCGTGTGTTGAAAAGAGCAGCGTGAGGGTGCTTGGCACGTGGTTTGGTAGAAATCCGCGTGCGCGCTCTGTCAAAAGCAGCATGTGCATGCTTAGCTTGTGGTTTGGCAGAGAACAACGATCGCATCTCCCGAAAGATGCATGTTCATGCTTAACAAGTGGTTTGGCACAAATCGATGCGCGTGTGCTGAAAAAAGTAGCATGGGCGTGCTTAGCACGTGGTTTGGTAGAAATCCACGTGCGCGCCTCCACCAAAAGCAGCATGTGCATGCATAACTTGTGGTTTGGCAGAAAACAACGTGCGCTTCGAAGGAAATATGCAAGTGCAAGCTTAACAAGTGGTTTGGTACAAATCCATGCGCGCGTGTTGAAAAGAGCAGCATGAGGGTGCTTGGCACTTGGTTTGGTAGAAATCCACGTTCGCGCTCTGCCAAAAGCAACATGTGCATGCTTAGCTTGTGGTTTGGCAGAAAATGTGCGCGTCTACCGAAAGATGCATGTGCATGCTTAACAAGTGGTTTGGCACAACTTGATGCACGTGTGCTAAAAGAGCAGCATTGGCGTGCTTGGCACGTCGTTTGGCAGAAATCCACATGCGCGCTCTGCAAAAAGCAGCATGTGCATGCTTAGCTTGTGGTTAGGCGGAAAACAACGTGCGCGTCTACCGAAAGATGCATGTGCCGGCTTAAGAAGTGGTTTATCACAAATCGATGCGCGTGTGCTGAAAAGAGCAACATGGGCGTGCTTAGCACGTGGTTTGGTAGAAATCCACCTGCGCCCTCTGCCAAAAGCAGCATGTGCATGCAAAACTTGTGGTTTAGCAGAAAACAACGTGCGCGTCTACCAAAAGATGCATGTGCATGCTTAACAAGTGGTTTACTACAAATCGATGCGTCTGTGCTGAAAAGAGCAGCATGGGCGTGCTTAGCACGTGGTTTGGTAGAAATCCGCATGCGCGCTCACCCAAAAGCAGCATGTGCACGCATATCTTGTGGTTTGGCAGAAAACCACGTGCGCGTCTAAGGAAAGATGGATGTGCAAGCTTAAGAAGTGGATTGGCCAAATCGATGCGCGTGTGCTGTAAAGAGCAGCATGGGCGCTCTTAGCACGTGGTTTGGTAGAGATCCACATGCGCGCTCTGGGAAAAGCAGCATGTGCATGCTTAGCTTGTGGTTTGGCAGAAAACAACCTGCACTTCCACGGAAAGATGCATGTGCATGCTTAACAAGTGGTTTGGCACAAATCGATGCGCGTCTGCTGAAAAGGGCAGCATGGGCGTGCTTAGCACGTGGTTTGGTAGAAATCCACATGCGCGCTCACCCAAAAGCAGCATGTGCATGCATATCTTGTGGTTTGGCCGAAAACCACGTCCGCGTCTACCGAAATATGCATGTGCATACTTAACAAGTGGTTTGGCACAAATCGATGCGCGTGTGCTGAAAAGAGCAGCATGGGCGTGCTTGCACTAGGTTTGATAGAAATCCACATGCACTCTCTGCCAAAAGCAGCATGTTCATGCATAACTTGTGGTTTGGCAGAAAACAGCCTCCGCGTCTACCAAAAGATGAGTGTGCATGCTCAACAAGTGGTTTACCACAAATCGATGCTCGTGTGCTGAAAAGAGCAGCATGGGCGTGCTTGGCACGTCGTTTGGCCGAAATCCACGTGGGCGCTCTGCCAAAAGCAGCTTGTGCATGCTTAACTTGTGGTAAGGCAGAAAATGTCCGTGTCTACCAAAAGATGCATGTGCATGCTTAACAAGTTGTTTACGACAAATCGATGCGCGTGTGCTGAAAAGAGCAGGAAGGGCGTACTTAACACGTGGTTTGGTAGAAATCCACATGCGCGATGTGCCAAAGCAGCATGTGCACGCATAACTTGTGGTTTGGCAGAAAACAACGTGCGCGTCTAACAAAAGATGCATGTGCATGTTTAACAAGTGGTTTACCACAAATCGATGCGCGTGTACTGAAATGAGCAGCATGGGCGTGCTTAGCACCTGGTTTGGTAGGAATCCACATGCGCTCTCTGCCAAAAGCAGCATGTTCACGCATAACTTGTGGTTTGGCAGAAAACAACCTCCGCGTCTACCAAAAGATGAGTGTGCATGCTCAACAAGTGGTTTACCACAAATCGATGCTCGTGTGCTGAAAAGAGCAGCATGGGCGTGCTTGGCATGTCGTTTGGCAGAAATCCACGTGCGCGCTCTGCCAAAAGCAGCATGAGCATGCTTAGCTTGTGGTTTAGCGGAAAACAGCGTGCGCTTCAACGGAAAGGTGCATGTGCATGCTTAACAAGTGCTTCACCACAAATCGATGCGCGTGTGCTGAAAATAGCAGCATGGGCGTGCTTAGCACGTGGTTTGGTAGAAATCCACATGCGCGCTCACCCAAAAGCAGCATAAGCATGCATATCTTGTGGTTTGGCCGAAAACCACGTGCGCGACTACCAAAAGTTGCATGTGCAAACTTAACATGTGGTTTACCACAAATCGATGCAAGTGTGCTGAAAAGAGCAGCATGGGCGTGCTTAGGACGTGGTTTGGTAGAAATCCACTTGCGCCCTCTCCCAAAAGCAGCATGTGCATGCATAACTTGTGGTTTGGCAGAAAACAACGTGCGCTTCTACGGAAAGATGCATGTGCATACTTAACAAGTGGTTTGGCACAAATCCATGCGCGTGTGTTGAAAAGAGCAACATGAGGGTGCTTGGCACGTGGTTTGGTAGAAATGCACGTGCGCGCTTTGTCAAAAGCAGCATGTGCATTCTTAGCTTGTTGTTTGGCAGAAAACAACGTGCGCGTTTACGAAAGATACATGTGCATGCTTAACAAGTGGTTTGGCACAAATCGATGCGCGTCTGCTGAAAAGAGCAGCATGGGCGTGCTTAGCACGTAGTTTGGTAGAAATCTACATGCGCCCTTTCCCAAAAGCAGCATGTGCATGCATTACTTGGGTTTGGCAGAAAACAACGTGCGCTTCTACGGAAAGATGCATGTGCATGCTTAACAAGCGGTTTGGCACAAATCCATGCGCGTGTGTTGAAAAGAGCAGCCTGAGGGTGCTTGGCACGTGGTTTGGTAGAAATTCTCGTGCGCGCTCTGCCAAAAGCAGCATGTGCATGCTTAGCTTGTGGTTTGGCAGAAAACAACGAGCGCATCTACCTAAAGATGGATGTGCATGCTTAACAAGTGGTTTGGCACAAATCGATGCGCGTGTGCTGAAAAGAGCAGCATGGGCGTGCTTTCCACGTGGTTTGGGAGAAATCCACATGCGCGCTCTGCTAAAAGCAACACGCGCATGCATAACTTGTGGTTTGGCAAAAAACCACGTGCGCGTCCACCAAAAGTTGCATTTGCATGCTTAAGAAGTGGTTTAACACAAATCGATGCGAGGGTGCTGAAAACAGCAGCATGGGCGGGCTTAGCACGCAGTTTGGTAGAAATCCACATGTGCCCTTTCCCAAAAGCAGCATGTGCATGCATTACTTGTGGTTTGGCAGAAAAGAACGTGCGCTTCTATGGAAAGATGCATGTGCATGCTTAACAAGTGGTTTGGCACAAATCCATGCGCGTGTGTTTAAAAGAGCAGCGTGAGGGCGCTTGGCACGTGGTTTGGTAGAAATCCACGTGCGCGCTCTGTCAAAAGCAGCATGTGCATGCTTAGCTTGTGGTTTGGCAGAAAACAACGAGCGCATATACCGAAAGATCCAGATGCATGCTTAACAAGTGGTTTACCACAAATCGATGCGTCTGTGCGGAAAAGAGCAGCATGGGCGTGCTTAGCACGTGGTTTGGTAGAAATCCGCATGCGCGCTCACCCAAAAGCAGCATGTGCACGCATATCTTGTGGTTTGGCAGAAAACCACGTGCGCGACTACCAAAAGTTGCATGTGCATGCTTAACATGTGGTTTACCACAAATCGATGCAAGTGTGCTGAAAAGAGCAGCATGGGCGTGCTTAGGACGTGGTTTGGTAGAAATCCACTTGCGCCCTCTCCCAAAAGCAGCATGTGCATGCATAACTTGTGGTTTGGCAGAAAACAACGTGCGCTTCTACGGAAAGATGCATGTGCATACTTAACAAGTGGTTTGGCACAAATCCATGCGCGTGTGTTGAAAAGAGCAACATGAGGGTGCTTGGCACGTGGTTTGGTAGAAATGCACGTGCGCGCTTTGTCAAAAGCAGCATGTGCATTCTTAGCTTGTTGTTTGGCAGAAAACAACGTGCGCGTTTACCGAAAGATACATGTGCATGCTTAACAAGTGGTTTGGCACAAATCGATGCACGTCTGCTGAAAAGAGCAGCATGGGCGTGCTTAGCACGTAGTTTGGTAGAAATCTACATGCGCCCTTTCCCAAAAGCAGCATGTGCATGCATTACTTGGGTTTGGCAGAAAACAACGTGCGCTTCTACGGAAAGATGCATGTGCATGCTTAACAAGTGGTTTGGCACAAATTCATGCGCGTGTGTTGAAATGAGCAGTATGGGCGTGCTTTGCACGTGCATTTGTAGAAATCCACGTGCGCGCTCTGCGAAATGCAGCATGTTCATGCTTAGCTTGTGGTTTGGCAGAAAACAACGTGCGCGTCTACCGAAAGATGCATGTGCATGCTTAACAAGTGATTTACCACAAATCGATGCGCGTGTGCTGAAAAGAACAGCATAGGCGTGCTTAGCACGTGGTTTGGTAGAAATCTACGTGCGCGCTCTGCCAAAAGCAGCGTGTGCATGCATAGCATGTGGTTTGGCAGAAAACAAAGTGCGCTTCTACGGAACGATGCATGTGCATGCATACCAAGTGGTTTGCCACAAATCCATGCGCGTGTGTTGCAAAGTGCAGCTGAGGGTGCTTGGCACGTGGTTTGGTAGAAATGCACATGCGCGCTCTGCCAAAAGCAGCGTGTGCATGCTTAGCTTGTGGTTTGGCGGAAAACAACGTGCGCGTCTACCAAAATATGCATGGGCCTGCTTAGCAAGTGGTTTGGCACAAATCGATGCGCGTGTGCTGAATAGAACAGCATGGGCGTGCTTAGCACGTGGTTTGGTAGAAATCCACGTGCGCGCTCTGCCAAAAGCAGCATGTGCATGCATAACTTGTGGTTTGGCAGAAAACAACGTGTGCGTCTTCCAAAAGATGCATGTGCATGCTTAACAAGTGGTTTACAACAAATCGATGTGCGTGTGTTGAAAACAACAGCAAGGGAGTGCTTAGCACGTGGTTTGGTAGAAATCCACGCGCGCGCTCTGCCAATAGCAGCATGTGTATGCTTAATTTGTGGTTTGGCAGAAAACAACGTCCGAGTCTACCAAAAGATAAATGTGGATCCTTAACAAGTGGTTTACCACAAATCGATGCGCGTGTACTGAAAATAGCAGCACGGGCGTGCTTGGCACGTCGTTTGGCAGAAATCCACGTGCGCCCTCTGCCAAAAGCTGCATGTGCATGCATAACTTGTGGTTTGCAGAAAACAACGTGCGCTTCTATGGAAAGATGCATGTGCATGCATACCAAGTGGTTTGCCACAAATCCATGCGCGTGTGTTGAAAAGAGCAGCATGGGCGTGCCGAGCACGTGGTTTGGTAGAAATACACATGCGCGCTCTGCCAAAAGCAGCATGTGCATGCACAGCTTGTGGTTTGGCAGAAAACAACGTGCGCGTGTACCAAAAGATGCATGTGCATGCTTAAAAAGTTGTTTACGACAGATCGATGTGCGTGTGCTGAAAACCGCAGTAAGGGCGTTCCTAGCACGTGGTTTGGTAGAAATCCACATGCGCGCTCTGCCAAAAGCTGCATGTGCATGCATAACTTGTGGTTTCGCAGAAAACAACGTGCGCGTCTACCGAAAGCTGCTTGTTCATGCTTAGCAAGTGGTTTGGCCAAATCGATGCGCCTGTTCTGAAAGAGCAGATATGGGCGTGCTTAGCACGTGGTTTGGTAGAAATCCACATGCGCGCTCTGCAAAAGCTGCATGTGCACGCTCAGCATGTGGTTTGGCAGAAAACAACGTGCGCTTCTACGTAAAGATGCATGTGCATGCTTAACAAGTGGTTTGGCACAAATCTATGCGCGTTTGTTGAAAAGAGCAGCATGAGGGTGCTTGGCACGTGGTTTGGTACAAATCCACATGCGCGCTCTGCCAAAAGCAGGATTCGCATGCTTAACTTGTGGTTTTGCAGAAAACAACGTGCGCGTCTACCGAAAGATCCATGTGCATGCTTAACAAGTGGTTTGGCACAAATCGATGCGCGTGTGCTGAAAGGAGCAGCATCGGCGTGCTTAGCACGTGTTTGGCAGAAATACACGTACGCGCTCTGCCAAAAGCAGCATGGGCATGCTTGGCTTGTCGTTTGTCAGAAAACAACGTGCGCGTCTACCGAAAGATGCATGTGCATGTTTAAGAAGTGGATTGGCACAAATCGATGCGCTTGTGCCGAAAAGAACAGCATGGGCGTGCTTGGCACGTCCTTTGGCAGAAATCCACGTGCACACTCTGAAAAAAACAGCATGTGCATGCATAACTTGTGGTTTGTCAGAAAACAACGTGCGCGTCTTGCAAAAGATGCATGTGCATGCTTAACAAGTGGTTTAAAAACAAATCGATGCGCGTGTGTTGAAATTAGCAGCATGGGTGTGCTTGGCACGTCGTTTGGCAGAAATCCACGTGCGCGCTCTGCCAAAAGCCGCATGTGCATGCTTAGCTTGTGGATTGGAAGAAAACAACGTGCGCGTCTACCAAAATATGCATGTGCCTGCTTAGAAAGTGGTTTGGCACAAATCGATGCGCGTGTGCTGAAAAGAACAGCATGGGCGTGCTTAGCACGTGGTTTGGTAGAAATTTACGTGCGCGCTCTGCCAGAAGCAGCGTGTGCATGCATAACATGTGGTTTGGCAGAAAGCGGCGTGCGCGTCTACCAAATAAGCATGTGTATGCTTAACAAGTGGATTACCACAAATCGATGCGCGTGTGCTGAAAAGAGCAGCACGGGCGTGCGTAGCACGTGGTTTGATAGAAATCCACATGCGCCCTCTGGCAAAAGCAGCATGTGCATGCATAACTTGAGGTTTGGCAGAAAACAACATGCGCTTCTACGGAAAGATGCATGTGCATGCATACCAAGTGGTTTGCCAGAAATCTAAGCGCGTGTGTTGAAAAGAGCAGCATGAGGGTGCTTGGCACGTGGTTTGGTACAAATGCACATGCGCGCTCTGCATGCTTAGCTTGTGGTTTGGCGGAAAACAACGTGCGCTTCTACGGAAAGATGCATGTGCATGCTTAACAAGTGGTTTGGCACAAATCCATGCGCGTGTGCTGAAAAGAGCAGCAAGGGCGTGCTTAGCATGTGGTTTGATAGAAATCCACCTGCGCGCCCTGCCAAAAGCAGCATGTGCATGCTTAACTTTTGTTTTGGCAGAAAACAACGTCCGCGTCTACCAAAAGATGCATGTGCATGCTTAACAAGTGGTTTAATCCAAGTGCGCGCTCTGCCAAAAGCAGCGTGTGCATGCTTAGCTTGTGCTTTGGCAGAAAACAACGTGCGCGTCTACCAAAATATGCATGTGTATGCTTAACAAGTTGCTTACCACAAATCGATGTGCGTGTGCTAAAAAGAGCAGCACGGGCGTGCTTAGCACGTGGTTTGATAGAAATCCTCATGCGCCCTCTGCCAAAAGCAGCATGTGCATGCATAACTTGTGGTTTGGCAGAAAACAAAGTGCGCTTCTACGGAAAGATGCATGTGCATGCATACCAAGTGGTTTGCCACAAATACATGCGCGTGTGTTGAAAAGAGCAGCAAGGGCGTGCTTAGCATGTGGTTTGATAGAAATCAACGTGCGCGCTCTGCCAAAAGCAGCATGTGCATGCTTAACTTTTGTTTTGGCAGAAAACAACGTCCGCGTCTACCAAAAGATGCATGTGCATGCTTAACAAGTGGTTTAATCCAAGTGCGCGCTCTGCCAAAAGCAGCACGTGCATGCTTAGCTTGTGCTTTCGCAGAAAACAATGTGCGCGTCTACGGAAAGTTGCATCTGCATGCTTAAGAAGTGGTTTGGCACAAATCCATGCGCGTGCGTTGAAAAGAGCAGCATGAGGGTGCTTGGCACATCGTTTGGTAGAAATCCACGTGCGCGCTCTGTCAAAAGCAGCATGTGCATGCATAGCTTGTGGTTTGGCAGAAAACAACCATCGCATCTGCCGAAAGATTCATGTGCATGCTTAACAAGTGGTTTGGCACAAATGGATGCGCGTGTGCTGAAAAGAGCAGCATGGGCGTGCTAGCACGGGGTTTGGTATAAAACTAATAGGGCGCTCTGCGAAAAGCAGCATGTGCATGCACAGCTTCTGGTTTGGCAGAACGCAACGTGGGCGTCTTCCAAAAGATACATGTGCCTGCTTAACAAGTGGTTTACCACAAATCGATGCGCGTCTGCTGAAAAGAGCAGCATGGGCGTGCTTAGCACTTGGTGTGGTAGAAATACACATGCGCGCTCTGCCAAAAGCAGCATGTGCATGCATAACTTGTGGTTTGGCAGAAAACAACGTGCGCGACTACCAAAATATGCATGTGCCTGCTTAGAAAGTGGTTTGGCACAAATCGATGCGCGTGTGCTGAATAGAACAGCATGGGCGTGCTTAGCACGTGGTTTTGTAGAAATCCACGTGCGCGCTCTGCCAAAAGCAGCATGTGCATGCATAACTTCTGGTTTGGCAGAAAACAACGTGCGCGTCTTCCAAAAGATGCATGTGCATGCTTAACAAGTGGTTTACAACAAATCGATGTGCGTGTGTTGAAAACAACAGCATGGGCGTGCTTAGCACGTGGTTTGGCAGAAATCCACGTGCGCCCTCTGCCAAAAGCAGCATGTGCATGCATAACTTGTTGTTTGCAGAAAACAACGTCCGCGTCTACCAAAAGATGCATGTGCATGCTTAAAAAGTTGTTTACGACAGATCGATGTGCGTGTGCTGAAAACAGCAGTAAGGGCGTTCCTAGCACGTGGTTTGGTAGAAATCCACATGCGCGCTCTACCAAAAGCTGCATGTGCATGCATAACTTGTGGTTTAGCAGAAAACAACGTGCGCGTCTACCGAAAGCTGCTTGTTCATGCTTAGTAAGTGGTTTGGCCAAATCGATGCGCCTGTTCTGAAAGAGCAGATATGGGCGTGCTTAGCACGTGGTTTGGTAGAAATCCACATACGCGCTCTGCAAAAGCTGCATGTGCACGCTCAGCATGTGGTTTGGCAGAAAACTACGTGCGCTTCTACTGAAAGATGCATGTGCATGCTTAACAAGTGGTTTGGCACAAATCTATGCGCGTGTGTTGAAAAGACCAGCATGAGGGTGCTTGGCACGTGGTTTGGTAGAAATCCACATGCGCGCTCTGCCAAAAGCAGGATGTGCATGCTTAACTTGTGGTTTTGCAGAAAACAACGTGCGCGTCTACCGAAAGATCCATGTGCATGCTTAACAAGTGGTTTGGCACAAATCGATGCGCGTGTGCTGAAAGGAGCAGCATCGGCGTGCTGAGCACGTGTTTGGCAGAAATACACGTGCGCGCTCTGCCAAAAGCAGCATGTTCATGCTTGGCTTGTCGTTTGTCAGAAAACAACGTGCGCGTCTACCGAAAGATGCATGTGCTTACTTAACAAGAGGTTTGGCACAAATCGATGCGCGTGTGCTGAAAAGACCAGTATGGGCGTGCTTAGCACGTGCTTTGGTTGAAATACACGTGCGAACTCTGCCAATAGCAGCATGTGTATGCTTAACTTGTGGTTTGGCAGAAAACAACGTCCGTGTCTACCAAAAGATGCATGTGGATGCTTAACAAGTGGTTTACCACAAATCGATGCGCGTGTGCTGAAAAGAGCAGCACGGGCGTGCTTGGCACGTCGTTTGGCAGAAATCCACGTGCGCCCTCTGCCAAAAGCAGCATGTGCATGGTTAGCATGTGGTTTGGCGGAAAACAACGTGCGCTTCTACGGAAAGATGCATGTGCATGCATACCAAGTGGTTTGCCACAAATCCATGCGCGTGTGTTGAAAAGAGCAGCATGGGCGTGCCGAGCACGTGGTTTGGTAGAAATACACATGCGCGCTCTGCCAAAAGCAGCATGTGCATGCACAGCTTGTGGTTTCGCTGAAAACAACGTGCGCGTGTACCAAAAGATGCATGTGCATGCTTTGCAAGTGGTTTGGCACAAATCGATGCGCGTGTGCTAAAAAGAGCAGCATATGGGTGTGTTTAGCACGTGGTTTGGTAGAAATACACTTTCGCGCTCTGCCAAAAGCAGCATGTACATGCATAACTCCTGGTTTGGCAGAAAACAACGTGCGCGTCTTCCAAAAGATGAATGTGCATGCTTAACAAGTGGTTTACAACAAATCGATGCGCGTGTGTTGAAATTCGCAGCATGGGTGTGCTTGGCACGTCGTTTGGCAGAAATCCACGTGCGTGCGCTTTCAAAAGCAGCATGTGCATGCTTAACTTGTGGTTTGGCAGAAAACAACGTCCGCGTTTACCAAAAGATGCATGTGCATGCTTAAAAAGTTGTTTACGACAGATCGATGTGCGTGTGCTGAAAACAGCAGTAAGGGCGTCCTAGCACGTGGTTTGTTAGAAATCCACATGCGCGCTCTACCAAAAGCTGCATGTGCATGCATAACTTGTGGTTTAGCAGAAAACAACGTGCGCGTCTACCGAAAGCTGCTTGTTCATGCTTAGTAAGTGGTTTGGCCAAATCGATGCGCCTGTTCTGAAAGAGCAGATATGGGCGTGCTTAGCACGTTGTTTGGTAGAAATCCACATGCGCGCTCTGCAAAAGCTGCATGTGCACGCTCAGCATGTGGTTTGGCAGAAAACTACGTGCGCTTCTACGGAAAGATGCATGTGCATGCTTAACAAGTGGTTTGGCACAAATCTATGCGCGTGTGATGAAAAGAGAAGCATGAGGGTGCTTGGCACGTGGTTTGGTAGAAATCCACATGCGCGCTCTGCCAAAAGCAGGATGTGCATGCTTAACTTGTGGTTTTGCAGAAAACAACGTGCGGGTCTACCGAAAGATCCATGTGCATGCTTAACAAGAGGTTTGGCACAAATCGATGCGCGTGTGCTGAAAATAGCAGCATGGGCGTGCTTAGCACGTCCATGCTCTCCCAAAAGCAGCATGTGCATGCATAACTTGTGGTTTGGCAGAAAACCACGTGCGCGTCTACCGAAAGATGCATGTGCATGCTTACCAATTGGTTTACCGCAAATCGATGCGCGTGTGCTGAAAAGAGCAGCATTGGCGCGCTTGGCACGTCGTTCGGAAGAAATCCACATGCGCGCTCTGCCAAAAGCAGCACGTGCATTCTTAGCTTGTGGTTTGGCAGAAAACCCCGTGAACGTCTACCGAAATATGCATGTGCATGCTTAACAAGTGGCTTGACCAAATCGATGCGTGTCTGCTGAAAAGAGCAGCATGGGCGTGCTTAGCCGATGGTTTGGTAGAAATCCACATGCGCGCTCTACCAAAAGATGCATGTGCATGCTTAACAAGTGGTTTAGCACAAATCGATGCGCGTGCGCTGAAAAGAGCAGCATGGGCATGCTTGGCCAGTCGTTTGGCAGAAATACCCGTGCGCGCTCTTCCAAAAGGTGCATGTGCATGCTTAGCATGTGGTTTGGCAGAAAGCAACGTGCACGTCTACCAAAAGATGCATGTGCATGCTTAGCAAGTGGTTTGGCACAAATCGATGCGCGTGTGCAGAAAAGAGCAGCATGAGGGTGCTTGGCACGTGGTTTGGTAGAAATCCACAATCGCGCTCTGCCAAAAGCAGGATGTGCATGCTTAACTTGTGGTTTTGCAGAAAACAACGTGCGCTTCTACCGAAAGATGCATGTGCATGCTTAACAAGTGGTTTGGCACAAATCGATGCGCGTGTGCTGAAAGGAGCAGCATCGGCGTGCTTAGCACGTGTTTGGCAGAAATACACGTGCGCGCTCTGCCAAAAGCAGCTTGTGCATGCTTGGCTTGTCGTTTGTCAGAAAACAACGTGCGCGTCTACCGAAAGATGCATGTGCTTACTTAACAAGTGGTTTGGCACAAATTGATGCGCGTGTGCTAAAAATAGCAGCATGGGCGTGCTTAGCACGTAATTTGGTTGAAATCCACACGCGCGCTCTGCCAAAAGCAGCATGTGCATGCTTAACTTGTGGTTTGGCAGAAAACAACGTGCGCGTCTACCGAAAGATGCATGTGCATGCTTAACAAGTGGTTTGGCACAAATCGATGCGCGTGTGCTGAAAGGAGCAGCATCGGCGTGCTTAGCACGTGTTTGGCAGAAATACACATGCGCGCTCTGCCAAAAGCAGCATGTGCATGCTTAGCTTGTCGTTTGTCAGAAAACAACGTGCGCGTCTACCGAAAGATGCATGTGCTTACTTAACAAGTGGTTTGGCACAAATCGATGCGCGTGTGCTGAAAATAGCAGCATGGGCGTGCTTAGCACGTGGTTTAGTAGAAATCCACGCGCGCGCTCTGCCAAAAGCTGCTTGTGCATGCTTAGCATGTGGTTTGGCGGAAAACAACGTGCTCTTCTACGGAAAGATGCATGTGCATGCTTAACAAGTGGTTTGGCACAAATCCATGCGCGTGTGGTGAAAAGAGCAGCAAGGGCGTGCTTGGCACGTCGTTTCGCAGAAATCCACGTGCGCGCTCTGCCAAAAGCAGCATGTGCATTCTTAGCTTGTAGTTTGGCCAAAAACAACGTGCGCGTCTACCGAAAGATGCATATGCATGCTTAACAAGTGGTTTACCACACATCGATGCGCGTGTGCGGAAGGGAGCATAATGGGCCTGCTTAGCACGTGTATTGGTAGAAATCCATATGCGCGCTCACCTAAAAGCAGCATGTGCATGCATATCTTGTGGTTTGGCAGAAAACCACGTGCGCGTCTACCGAAAGATGCATGTGCATGCTTACCAATTGGTTTACCGCAAATCGATGCGCGTGTGCTGAAAAGAGCAGCATGGGCGCGCTTGGCACGTCGTTTGGCAGAAATCCACGTGCGCGCTCTGCCAAAAGCAGCATGCGCATGCTTAGCTCGCAGTTTGCCTGAAAAGAACGAGCGCGGTCTACCGAAAGATGCATGTGCATGCTTAACAGGTGGTTTGGCACAAATCTAAACGCGTGTGTTGAAAAGAGCAGCATGAGGGTGCTTGGCACGTGGTTTGGTAGAATCCACATGCGCGCTCTGCCAAAAGCAGGATGTGCATGCTTAACTTGTGGTTTTGCAGAAAACAACGTGCGCGTCTACCGAAAGATGCATGTGCATGCTTAACAAGTGGTTTGGCACAAAACGATGCGCGTGTGCTGAAAGGAGCAGCATCGGCGTGCTTAGCACGTGTTTGGCAGAAATACCCGTGCGCGCTCTTCCAAAAGGTGCATGTGCATGCTTAGCATGTGGTTTGGCAGAAAGCAACGTGCGCGTCTACCAAAAGATGCATGTGCATGCTTAGCAAGTGGTTTGGCACAAATTGATGCGCGTGTGCTGAAAAGAGCAGCCTTGGCGTGCTTAGCACGTGGTTTGGTAGAAATACACATGCGCGCTCTGCCAAAAGCAACATGTGCATGCTTAGCTTGTGGTTTGGAGGAAAACAACGTGCGCTACTACGGAAAAATGCATGTGCATGCTTAAAAAGTTTTTACGACAGATCGATGTGCCTGTGCTGTAAAAAGCAGCAAGGGCGTTCCTAGCACGTGGTTTGGTAGAAATTCACATGCGCGTTCTGCCAAAAGCTGCATGTGCATGCATAACTTGTGGTTTGGCAGAAAACAACGTGCGCGTCTACCGAAACCTGCTTGTGCATGCTTAGCAAGAGGTTTGGCCAAATCGATGCGCCTGTTCTGAAAGAGCAGATATGGGCGTGCTTACCTCGTGGTTTGGTAGAAATCCACATGCGGGCTCTGTAAAAGCTGCATGTGCACGCTTAGCATGTGGTTTGGCAGAAAACAACGTGCGCGTCTACCGAAAGATGCATGTGCATGCTTAACAAGTGGTTTGGCACAAATCGATGCGCGTGTGCTGAAAGGAGCAGCATCGGCGTGCTTAGCACGTGTTTGGCAGAAATACACGTGCGCGCTCTGCCAAAAGCAGCATGGGCATGCTTAGCTTGTCGTTTGTCAGAAAACAACGTGCGCGTCTACCGAAAGATGCATGTGCTTACTTAACAAGTGGTTTGGCACAAATCGATGCGCGTGTGCTGAAAATAGCAGCATGGGCGTGCTTAGCACGTGGTTTAGTAGAAATCCACGCGCGCGCTCTGCCAAAAGCTGCTTGTGCATGCTTAGCATGTGGTTTGGCGGAAAACAACGTGCGCTTCTACGGAAAGATGCATGTGCATGCTTAACAAGTGGTTTGGCACAAATCCATGCGCGTGGGGTGAAAAGAGCAGCAAGGGCGTGCTTGGCACGTCGTTTCGCAGAAATCCACGTGCGCGCTCTGCCAAAAGCAGCATGTGCATTCTTAGCTTGTGGTTTGGCCGAAAACAACGTGCGCGTCTACCGAGAGATGCATATACATGCTTAACTAGTGGTTTACCACACATCAATGCGCGTGTGCGGAAGGGAGCATAATGGGCGTGCTTAGCACGTGTATTGGTAGAAATCCACATGCTCGCTCACCTAAAAGCAGCATGTGCATGCATATCTTGTGGTTTGGCAGAAAACCACGTGCGCGTCTACCGAAAGATGCATGTGCATGCTTACCAATTGGTTTACCGCAAATCGATGCGCGTGTGTTGAAAAGAGCAGCATGAGGGTCCTTGGCATGTGGTTTGGTAGAAATCCACATGCGCGCTCTGCCAAAAGCAGGATGTGCATGCTTAACTTGTGGTTTTGCAGAAAACAACGTGCGCGTCTACCGAAAGATGCATGTGCATGCTTAACAAGTGGTTTGGCACAAAACGATGCGCGTGTGCTGAAAGGAGCAGCATCGGCGTGCTTAGCACGTGTTTGGCAGAAATACCCGTGCGCGCTCTTCCAAAAGGTGCATGTGCATGCTTAGCATGTGGTTTGGCAGAAAGCAACGTGCGCGTCTACCAAAAGATGCATGTGCATGCTTAGCAAGTGGTTTGGCACAAATCGATGCGCGTGTGCTCAAAAGAGCAGCCTTGGCGTGCTTAGCATGTGGTTTGGTAGAAATACACATGCGCGCTCTGCCAAAAGCAACATGTGCATGCTTAGCTTGTGGTTTGGAGGAAAACAACGTGCGCTACTACGGAAAGATGCATGTGCATGCTTAAAAAGTTTTTACGACAGATCGATGTGCCTGTGCTGAAAAAAGCAGCAAGGGCGTTCCTAGCACGTGGTTTGGCAGAAATTCACATGCGCGTTCTGCCAAAAGCTGCATGTGCATGCATAACTTGTGGTTTGGCAGAAAACAACGTGCGCGTCAACCGAAACCTGCTTGTTCATGCTCAGCAAGAGGTTTGGCCAAATCGATGCGCCTGTTCTGAAAGAGCAGATATGGGCGTGCTTACCTCGTGGTTTGGTAGAAATCCACATGCGGGCTCTGTAAAAGCTGCATGTGCACGCTTAGCATGTGGTTTGGCAGAAAACAACTTGCGCTTCTACGGAAAGATGCATGTACATGCTTAACAAGTGGTTTGGCACAAATATATGCGCGTGTGCTGAAAAGAGCAGCATGAGGGTGCCTGGCACGTGGTTTGGTAGAAATCAACAAGCGCGCTCTGCCAAAAGCAGGATGTGAATGCTTAACTTGTGGTTTTGCAGAAAACAACGTGCGCGTCTACGGAAAGATGCATGTGCATGCTTAACAAGTGGTTTGGCACAAATCGATGCGCGTGTGTTGAAAGGAGCAGCATCGGCGTGCTTAGCACGTGTTTGGCAGAAATACACGTGCGCGCTCTGCCAAAAGCAGCATGGGCATGCTTAGCTTGTCGTTTGTCAGAAAACAACGTGCGCGTCTACCGAAAGATGCATGTGCTTACTTAACAAGTGGTTTGGCACAAATCGATGCGCGGGTGCTGAAAATAGCAGCATGGGCGTGCTTAGCACGTGGTTTAGTAGAAATCCACGCGCGCTCTCTGCCAAAAGTTGCTTGTGCATGCTTAGCATGTGGTTTGGCGGAAAACAACGTGCGCTTCTACGGAAAGATGCATGTGCATGCTTAACAAGTGGTTTGGCACAAATCCATGCGCGTGTGGTGAAAAGAGCAGCAAGGGTGTGCTTGGCACGTCGTTTCGCAGAAATCCACGTGCGCGCTCTGCCAAAAGCAGCATGTGCATTCTTAGCTTGTGGTTTGGCCGAAAACAACGTGCGCGTCTACCGAAAGATGCATATGCATGCTTAACAAGTGGTTTACCACACATCGATGCGCGTGTGCTGAGGGGAGCATAATGGGCGTGCTTAGCACGTGTATTGGTAGAAATCCACATGCGCGCTCACCTAAAAGCAGCATGTGCATGCATATCTTGTGGTTTGGCAGAAAACCACATGCGCGTCTACCGAAAGATGCATGTGCATGCTTACCAATTGGTTTACCGCAAATCGATGCGCGTGTGCTGAAAAGAGCAGCATTGGCGCGCTTGGCACGTCGTTTGGCAGAAATCCACGTGCGCGCTCTGCCAAAAGCAGCATGCGCATTCTTAGCTCGCGGTTTGGCTGAAAACAACGAGCGCGTCTACCGAAAGATGCATGTGCATGCTCTGCAAGTGGTTTACCCCAAATCGTTGCGCGTGTGCTGAAAACAGCAGCATCGGCGTGCTTGGCACGTCATTTGGCAGAAATCCACGTGCGCGCTCTGCCAAAAGCTGCATGTGCATGCTTAGCTTGCGGTGTGGCAGAAAACAACGAGCACGTCTACCGAAAGATGCATGTGCATGCTTAGCAAGAGATTTACCAGAAATCGTTGCGCGTGTGCTGAAAAGAGCAGCATCGGCGTGCTTAGCACGTCATTTGGCAGAAATCCACGTGCGCGCTCTGCCAAAAGCAGCACGTGCATTCTTAGCTTGTGGTTTGGCAGAAAACCCCGTGAACGTCTACCGAAATATGCATGTGCATGCTTAACAAGTGGCTTGACCAAATCGATGCGTGTCTGCTGAAAAGAGCAGCATGGGCGTGCTTTGCCGATGGTTTGGTAGAAATCCACATGCGCGCTCTACCAAAAGATGCATGTGCATGCTTAACAAGTGGTTTAGCACTAATCGATGCGCGTGTGCTGAAAAGAGCAGCATGGGCATGCTTGGCCAGTCGTTTGGCAGAAATACCCGTGCGCGCTCTTCCAAAAGGTGCATGTGCATGCTTAGCATGTGGTTTGGCAGAAAGCAACGTGCGCGTCTACCAAAAGATGCATGTGCATGCTTAGCAAGTGGTTTGGCACAAATCGATGCGCGTGTGCTGAAAAGAGCAGCCTGGGCGTACTTAACACGTGGTTTGGTAGAAATACACATGCGCGCTCTGCCAAAAGCAACATGTGCATGCTTAGCTTGTGGTTTGGAGGAAAACAACGTGCGCTACTACGGAAGGATGCATGTGCATGCTTAACAAGTGGTTTACCACAAATCGATGCGCGTGTGCTGAAAACAGCAGCAAGGGCGTTCCTAGCACGTGGTTTGGTAGAAATCCACATGCGCGCTCTGCGAAAAGCTGCATATGCATGCATAACTTGTGGTTTGGCAGAAAACAACGTGCGCGTCTACCGAAAGCTGCTTGTTCATGCTTAGCAAGTGGTTTGGCCAAATCGATGCGCCTGTTCTGAAAGAGCAGATATGGGCGTGCTTAGCACGTGGTTTGGTAGAAATTCCTATGCGCACTCTGCAAAAGCTGCATGTGCACGCTTAGCATGTGGTTTGGCAGAAAACAACGTGCGCTTCTACGGAAAAATGCATGTGCATGCTTACCAAGTGGTTTGGCACAAATCTATGCCCGTGTGTTGAAAAGAGCTGCATGAGGGTGCTTGGCACGTGGTTTGGTAGAAATCCACATGCGCGCTCTGCCAAAAGCAGGATGTGCATGCTTAACATGTGGTTTTGCAGAAAACAACGTGCGCGTCTACCGAAAGATGCATGTGCATGCTAAACAAGTGGTTTGGCACAAATCGATGCGCGTGTGCTGAAAAGAGCAGCATCGGCGTGCTTAGCACGTCATTTGGCGAAAATCCACGTGCGCGCTCTGCCAAAAGCAGCATTTGCATTCTTAGCATGTGGTTTGGCAGAAAACAACGTGTTCGACTACTGAAAGATGCATGTGCATGCTTAACAAGTGGTTTACCACAAATCGATGCGCGTGTGCTGAAGAGATCATAATGGGCGTGTTAAGCACGTGGATTGGTAGAAATCCACATGCGTGCTCACCTAAAAGCAGCATGTGCATGCATATCTTGTGGTTTGGCAGAAACCCCGTGGGCGTCTACCGAAATATGCATGTGCATGCTTAACAAGTGGTTTGACCAAATCGATGCGTGTCTGCTGAAAAGAGCAGCATGGGCGTGCTTAGCCGATGGTTTGGTAGAAATCCACGTGCGCGCTCTACCAAAAGATGCATGTGCATGCTTAACAAGTGGTTTAGCACAAATCGATGCGCGTGTGCTGAAACGAGCAGCATGGGCATGCTTGGCAAGTCGTTTGGCAGAAATACCCGTGCGCGCTCTTCCAAAAGGTGCATGTGCACGCTCAGCATGTGGTTGGCAGAAAGCAACGTACGCGTCTACCAAAAGATGCATGTGCATGCTTAGCAAGTGGTTTGGCACAAACCGATGCGCGTGTGCTGAAAAGAGCAGCCTGGGCGTGCTTAGCACGTGGTTTGGTAGAAATGCGCATGCGCGCTCTGCCAAAAGCAGCACGTGCATGCTTAGCTTGTGGTTTGGAGCAAAACAACGTGCCCTACTACGGAAAGATGCATGTACATGCTTAACAAGTGCTTTACCACAAATCGATGCGCATGTGGTGAAAAGAGAAGCGAGGGCGTGCTTAGTAGGTGGTTTGGTAGAAATCGACGTGCCCGCTCTGCCAAAAGCAGCATGTGCATGCTTAACTTGTGGTTTGGCCGAAAACAACGTGCGCGTCTACCGAAAGATGCATATGCATGCTTAACAAGTGGTTTACCACACATCGATGCGCGTGTGCTGAGGGGAGCATAATGGGCGTGCTTAGCACGTGTATTGGTAGAAATCCACATGCCCGCTCACCTAAAAGCAGCATGTTCATGCATATCTTGTGGTTTGGCAGAAAACCACATGCGCGTCTACCGAAAGATGCATGTGCATGCTTACCAATTGGTTTACCGCAAATCGATGCGCGTGTGCTGAAAAGAGCGGCATTGGCGCGCTTGGCACGTCGTTTGGCCGAAATCCACGTGCGCGCTCTGCCAAAAGCAGCATGCGCATGCTTAGCTCGCGGTTTGGCTGAAAACAACGAGCACGTCTACCGAAAGATGCATGTGCATGCTTAGCAAGAGATTTACCAGAAATCGTTGCGCGTGTGCTGAAAAGAGCAGCATCGGCGTGCTTAGCACGTCATTTGGCAGAAATCCACGTGCGCGCTCTGCCAAAAGCAGCACGTGCATTCTTAGCTTGTGGTTTGGCAGAAAACCCCGTGAAAGTCTACCGAAATATGCATGTGCATGCTTAACAAGTGGCTTGACCAAATCGATGCGTGTCTGCTGAAAAGAGCAGCATGGGCGTGCTCAGCCGATGGTTTGGTAGAAATCCACATGCGCGCTCTACCAAAAGATGCATGTGCATGCTTAACAAGTGGTTTAGCACAAATCGATGCGCGTGTGCTGAAAAGAGCAGCATGGGCATGCTTGGCCAGTCGTTTGGCAGAAATACCCGTGCGCGCTCTTCCAAAAGGTGCATGTGCATGCTTAGCATGTGGTTTGGCAGAAAGCAACGTGCGCGTCTACCAAAAGATCCATGTGCATGCTTAGCAAGTGGTTTGGCACAAATCGATGCGCGTGTGCTAAAAAGAGCAGCCTGGGCGTACTTAACACGTGGTTTGGTAGAAATACACATGCGCGCTCTGCCAAAAGCAACATGTGCATGCTTAGCTTGTGGTTTGGAGGAAAACAACGTGCGCTACTACGGAAGGATGCATGTGCATGCTTAACAAGTGGTTTACCACAAATCGATGCGCGTGTGCTGAAAGCAGCAGCAAGGGCGTTCCTAGCACGTGGTTTGGTAGAAATCCACATGCGCGCTCTGCGAAAAGCTGCATGTGCATGCATAACTTGTGGTTTGGCAGAAAACAACGTGCGCGTCTACCGAAAGCTGCTTGTTCATGCTTAGCAAGTGGTTTGGCCAAATCGATGCGCCTGTTCTGAAAGAGCAGATATGGGCGTGTTTAGCACGTGGTTTGGTAGAAATCCCTATGCGCACTCTGCAAAAGCTGCATGTGCACGCTTAGCATATGGTTTGGCAGAAAACAACGTGCGCTTCTACGGAAAAATGCATGTGCATGCTTACCAAGTGGTTTGGCACAAATCTATGCGCGTGTGTTGAAAAGAGCTGCATGAGGGTGCTTGGCACGTGGTTTGGTAGAAATCCACATGCGCGCTCTGCCAAAAGCAGGATGTGCATGCTTAACTTGTGGTTTTGCAGAAAACAACGTGCGCGTCTACCGAAAGATGCATGTGCATGCTTAACAAGTGGTTTGGCACAAATCGATGCGCGTGTGCTGAAAAGAGCAGCATCGGCGTGCTTAGCACGTCATTTGGCAAAAATCCACGTGCGCGCTCTGCCAAAAGCAGCATGTGCATTCTTAGCTTGTGGTTTGGCAGAAAACAACGTGTTCGACTACTGAAAGATGCATGTGCATGCTTAACAAGTGGTTTACCACAAATCGATGCGCGTGTGCTGAGGAGATCATAATGGGCGTGTTAAGCACGTGGATTGGTAGAAATCCACATGCGTGCTCACCTAAAAGCAGCATGTGCATGCATATCTTGTGGTTTGGCAGAAAACCCCGTGGGCGTCTACCGAAATATGCATGTGCATGCTTAACAAGTGGTTTGACCAAATCGATGCGTGTCTGCTGAAAAGAGCAGCATGGGCGTGCTTAGCCGATGGTTTGGTAGAAATCCACATGCGCGCTCTACCAAAAGATGCATGTGCATGCTTAACAAGTGGTTTAGCACAAATCGATGCGCGTGTGCTGAAAAGAGCAGCATGGGCATGCTTGGCAAGTCGTTTGGCAGAAATACCCGTGCGCGCTCTTCAAAAGGTGCATGTGCACGCTTAGCATGTGGTTTGGCAGAGAGCAACGTACGCGTCTACCAAAAGATGCATGTGCATGCTTAGCAAGTGGTTTGGCACAAACCGATGCGCGTGTGCTGAAAAGAGCAGCCTGGGCGTGCTTAGCACGTGGTTTGGTAGAAATGCGCATGCGCGCTCTGCCAAAAGCAGCATGTGCATGCTTAACTTGTGGTTTGGAGCAAAACAACGTGCCCTATTACGGAACGATGCATGTACCTGCTTAACAAGTGGTTTACCACAAATCGATGCGCATGTGGTGAAAAGAGAAGCGAGGGCGTGCTTAGTAGGTGGTTTGGTAGAAATCGACGTGCCCGCTCTGCCAAAAGCAGCATGTGCATGCTTAACTTGTGGTCTGGCAGAAAACAACGTCCGCGTCTACGAAAAGATGAGTGTGCATGCTTAACAAGTGGTTTACCACAAATGGATGCGCGTGTGGTGAAAAGAGTAGCAAGGGCGTGCTTGGCACGTCGTTTCGCAGAAATCCACGTGCGCGCTCTGCCAAAAGCAGCATTTGCATTCTTAGCTTGTGGTTTGGCCGAAAACAACGTGCGCGTCTACCGAAAGATGCATGTGCATGGTTAACAAGTGGTTTACCACAAATCGATGCGCGTGTGCTGAAAAAAGCAGCATGGACGTGCTTGGCACGTCGTTTGGCAGAAATCCACGTGCGCGCTCTGCCAAAGGCAGCATGCGCATGCTTTACTCGCGGTTTGGCTGAAAACAACGAGCGCGTCTACCGAAAGATGCATGTGCATGCTTTACAAGTGGTTTACCACAAATCGTTGCGCGTGTGCTGAAAAGAGCAGCATGGGCGTGCTTAGCACGTGGTTTGGTAGAAATCCACGTGCGCGCTCTGCCAAAAGCAGCATGTGCATGCTTAATTTCTGGTTTGGCAGAAAACAACGCCCGCGTCTACCAAAAGATGCATATGCATGCTTAACAAGGGTTTACCACAAATCGATGCGCGAGTGCTGAAAAGAGCAGCAGGGGCGTGTTTAGCACGTGGTTTGGAAGAAATTCACGTGCGCGCTCTCCCAAAAGCAGCATGTGCATTCTTAGCTTGTGGTTGGGCAGATAACAACGTGCACGTCTACCGAAAGATGCATGTGCATGCTTAACAAGTGGTTTACCACAAATTGATGCGCGAGTGCTGAAAAGAGCAGCATTGGCGTGCTTAGCACGTGGTTTGGCAGAAATCCACATGCGCGCTCTGCGAAAAGCAGTATGTGCATGCATATCTTGTGGTTTGGCAGAAAACAACGTGCGCGTCTACCGAAAGATGCATGTGCATGCTTAACAAGTGGTTTGGCCAAATCGATGCGCGTGTGCTGAAGAGAGCATAATGGGCGTGCTTAGCACGTGTATGGGTAGAAATCCATATGCGCGCTCACCTAATAGCAGCATGTGCATACATAAATTGTGGTTTGCCAGAAAACAACGTGCGCGTCTACCGAAAGATCCATTTGCATGCTTAACAAGTGGTTTGGCCAAATCGATGCGCCTGTGCTGAAAAGAACAGCATGGGCGTGCTTAGGCCGTGGTTTGGTAGAAATCCACATGCGCGCTCTACCAAAAGCAGCATGTCCATGCATAACTTGTGGTTTGGCAGAAAACAACGTGCGCGTCTACCGAAAGGCGCATGTGCATGCTTAACAATTGGTTTGGCACAAATCGATGCGCGTGTGCTGAAAAGAGCAGCATGGGCGTACTTAGCACGTGGTTTGTTAGAAATCCACATGCGCCCTCGGCCAAAACAGCAGGCGCATGCATGTCTTGTGGTTTGGCAGAAAACAACGTGCGCTTCCACTGAAACATGCATGTGCATGCTTAACAAGTTATTTGGTACAAATCCATGCGCGTGTGCTGAAAACAGCAGCAAGGGCGTGCTTAGTAGGTGGTTTGGCAGAATTCGACGTGCCCGCTCTGCCAAAAGCAGCATCTGCACGCTTAACTTTTGGTCTGGCAGAAAACAACATCCGCTTCTACCAAAAGATGCATGTGCATGCTTAACAAGTGGTTTGGCACAAATCGATGCGCGTGCGCTGAAAATAGCAGCATGGGCGTGCTTAGCGCGTGGTTTGGTAGAAATCCACACGCATGCTCTACCAAAAGCAGCATGTGCATGCATAATACTTGGTTTGGCAGAAAACAACGTGCGCGTCTACCGAAAGATGCACGTGCATGTTTAACAAGTGGTTTGGCCAAATCGATGCACCTGTGCTGAAAAGAGCAGCATGGGCGTGCTTAGCACGTGGTTTGGTAGAAATCCACGTGCGCGCTCTGCCAAAAGCAGCATGTGCATGCTTAATTTGTGGTTTGGCAGAAAACAACGCCCGCGTCTACCAAAAGATGCATATGCATGCTTAACAAGGGTTTACCACAAATCGATGCGCGAGTGCTGAAAAGAGCAGCATGGGCGTGTTTAGCACGTGGTTTGGTAGAAAAACACATGCGCACTCTGCCAAAAGCAGCATGTGCATGCATAACTTGTGGTTTGGCAGAAAACAACGTGCGCGTCTTCCAAAAGATGCATGTGCATGCTTAACAAGTGGTGTACAACAAATCGATACACGTGTGCTGAAAAGAGCAGCATGGGCGTGCTTGGCAGGTCGTTTGGAAGAAATTCACGTGCGCGCTCTCCCAAAAGCAGCATGTGCATTCTTAGCTTGTGGTTGGGCAGAAAACAACGTGCACGTCTACCGAAAGATGCATGTGCATGCTTAACAAGTGGTTTACCACAAATTGATGCGCGAGTGCTGAAAAGAGCAGCATGGGCGTGTTTAGCACGTGGTTTTGTAGAAACACACATGCGCGCTCTGCAAAAAGCAGCATGTGCATGCATAACTTGTGGTGTGGCAGAAAACAACGTGCGCGTCTACCGAAAGATGCATGTGCATGCTAAACAAGTGGTTTGGCCAAATCGATGCGTCTGTGCTGAAAAAAGCACCATCGGCGTGCTTAGCACGTGGTTTGGTAGAATTTCCACGTGCGCGCTCTGCCAAAAGCAGCATGTGCATGCTTAATTTGTGGTTTGGCAGAAAACAACGTCCGCGTCAACCAAAAGATGCAGGTGCATGCTTAACAAGTGGTTTACCACAAATCGATGCGCGTGTGCTGAAAAGAGCAGCATGGGCGTGCTTGGCATTTCGTTTGGCAGAAATCCACATGCGCGCTCTGCCAAAAGCAGCATGTGCATGCTTAGCTTGTGGTTTGGCAGAAAACAACGAGCGCGTCTACCGAAAGATGCATGTGCATGCTTAACAAGTGCTTTACCACAAATCGATGCGCGTGTGCTGAAGAGAGCATAATGGGCGTGCTTAGGACGTGTATTGGTAGAAATCCACATGCGCGCTAAACTAAAAGCAGCATGTGCATACATAACTTGGGTTTGCCAGAAAACAACGTGCGCGTCTACCGAAAGATGCATGTGCATGCTTAACAAGTGGTTTGGCCAAATCGATGCGCTGTGCTTAAAAGAACAGCATGGGCGTGCTTAGGCCGTGGTTTGGTAGAAATCCACATGCGCGCTCTACCAAAAGCAGCATGTCCTTGCACAACTTGTGGTTTGGCAGGAAACAACGTGCGCGTCTACCGAAAGATGCATGTGCATGCTTAGAAAGTTGTTTAGCACAAATCGTTGCGCGTCTGCTGAAAAGAGCAGCATGGGCGTGCTTAGCACGTGGTTTGGTAGAAATGCACATGCGCGCTCTGCCAAAAGCAGCATGTGCATGCTTAGCTTGTGGTTTGGCGGAAAACAACGTGCGCTTCTACGGAAAGATGCATATGCATGCTTAACAAGTGGTTTGGCATAAATCCATGCGCCTGTGCTGAAAAGAGCAGCAAGGGCGTGCTTTGCACGTGGTTTGATAGAAATCTACGTGCGCGCTCTGCCTAGAGCAGCATGTGCATGTTTAACTTGTGGTTTGGCAGAAAACAACGTCCGCGTCTACCAAAGGATACATGTGCATGCTTAACAAGTGGTTTACCACAAATCGATGCGCGTGTGCTGAAAAGAGAAGCATGGGCGTGCTTGGCACGTCGTTTGGCAGAAAAACACGTGCGCGCTCTTCCAAAATCTGCATGTGCATGCTTAGCATGTGGTTTGGCAGCAAACAACGTGCGCGTCTACCAAAAGATGCATGTGCATGCTCAGCAAGTGGTTTGGCACAAATCGATGCGCGTGTGCTGAAAAGAGCAGCATGGGCGTGCTTAGCACGTGGTTTGGTAGAAATGCACATGCGCTTTCTGCCAAAAGCAGCATATGCATGCTTAGCTTCTGGTTTGGCGGAAAACAACGTGCGCTTCTACGGAAAGATGCATGTGCATGCTTAACAAGTGGTTTGGCACAAAGCCATGCGCGTGTGCTGAAAAGAGCAGCAAGTGCGTGCTTTAACACGTGGTTTGATAGAATTCCACATGTGCGCTCCGCTAAACGCAGCATGTGCACGCTTAGCATGTGGTTTGGCAGAAAGGACGTGTGCTTCTACGGAAAGATGCATATGAATACTTAACAAGTTATTTGCGACAAATCGATGCGCGTCTGCTGAAAGGAGCAGCAAGGGCGTGCTTAGCACGTGGTTTCGTAGAAATCCACATGCGCGCTCTGCCAAAAGCAGCATGTGGATGCATAACCTGTGGTTTGGCACAAAACAGCGTGCGCGTCTACGGAAAGATGTCTGTGCATGCTTAACGATAGGTTTGGCACAAATCCATGCGCGTGTGCTGAAAAAAGCAGCATGGGCCTGCTTAGCACATGGTTTGGTAGAAATTCACGTACGCGCTCTGCCATACGCAATATGTGTATGCTTAGCTTGTGGTTTGGCAGAAAACAACGTGCGCGTCTACCGAAAGATGCACGTGGATGCTTAACAAGTGGTTTCGCACAAATCGATGCGCGTGTGCTGAAAAGAGCGGCATGGGCGCGCTTAGTAGGTGGTTTGGTAGAAATCGACTTGCCCGCTCTGCCAAAAGCAGCATCTGCATGCTTAACTTGTGGTCTGGCAGAAAACAACATCCGCTTCTACCAAAAGATGCATGTGCATGCTTAACATGTGGTTTACCACAAATCGATGCGCGTGTGCTGAAAAGAGCAGCATGGGCGTGCTTGGCACGTCGTTTGTCAGAAAACAACGTGCGCGTCTACCGAAAGATGCATGTGCTTGCTTAACAAGTGGTTTGGCACAAATCGATGCTCTTGCGCTGAAAATAGCAGCATGGGCGTGCTTAGCACGTGGTTTGGTAGAAATCCACACGCGTGTTCTGCCAAAAGCAGCATGTGCATGCATAACTTGTGGTTTGGCAGAAAACAACGTGCGCGTCTACCGAAAGATGCATGTGCATGTTTAACAAGTGGTTTGGCCAAATCGATGCAGCTGATCTGAAAGGAGCAGCATGGGCGTGCTTAGCACGTGGTTTGGTAGAAATCCACGTGCGCGCTCTGCCAAAAGCAGCATCTGCATGCTTAATTTGTGGTTTGGCAGAAAACAACGCCCACGTCTACCAAAAGATGCATATGCATGCTTAGCAAGTGCTTTGGCACAAATCGATGCGCGTGTGTTTAAAAGGACAGCAAGGGCGATCCTAGCAAATAGTTTGGTAGAAATCCACATGCGCGCTCTCCCAAACGCAGCATGTGCATGCATAACTTGTGGTTTGGCAGAAAACAACGTGCGCGTCTACTGAAAAATGCATGTGCATGCTTAACAAGTGGTTTACCTCAAATCTATGCGCGTTTGCTGAAGAGAGCATAATGGGCGTGCTTAGCAGGTGTATTGGTAGAAATCCACATGCGCGATCACCTAAAAGCAGCATGTGCATGCATATCTTGTGGTTTGGCAGAAAACCACGTGCGCGTCTACCGAAAGATGCATGTCCATGCTTAACAAGTGGTGTGGCACAAATCGATGCGCGTGTGCTGAAAAGAGCAGCACGGGCGTGCTTAGCGCGTGGTTTGGTAGAAATCCTCATGGGCGCTCTGCCGAAAGCAGCATAGGCATGCGTAACTTGTGGCTTGGCAGAAAACACCCGACGCGTCTACTAAAGATGCATGTGCATGCTTAAGAAGCGGTTTGCCACAAATTGATGCGCGTGTGCTGAAAAGAGCAGCATGGGCGTGCTTAGCACGTGGTTTGGTAGAAATCCACATGCACCCTCCGCCAAAAGCAGCAGGTGCATGCATAACTTGTGGTTTGGCGTAAAACAACGTGCGCTTCCACGGAAACATGCATGTGCATGCTTAACAAGTGGTTTGGCACAAATCCATGCGCGTGTGCTGAAAACAGCAGCAACGGCGTGCTTAGTAGGTGGTTTGGTAGAAATCGACGTGCCCGCTCTGCCAAAGCAGTATGTGCATGCTTAACTTGTGGTCTGGCAGAAAACAACGTTCGCTTCTACCAAAAGATGCATGAGCATGCTTAACAAGTGGTTTACCACAAATCGATGCGCGTGTGCTGAAAAGAGCAGCATAGGCGTGCTTGGCAGGTCGTTTCGCAGAAATCCACGTGCGCGCTATGCCAAAAGCAGCATGTGCATGCTTGGCTTCTTGTTTTTCAGAAAACAACGTGCGCGTCTACCGAAAGATGCATGTGCTTGCTTGACAAGTGGTTTGGCACAAATCGATGCGCGTGTGCTGAAAATAACAGCATGGGCGTGCTTAGCACGTGGTTTGGTAGAAATCGACACGCGCGCTCTGCCAAAAGCAGCATGTGCATGCATACCTTGTGATTTGGCAGAAAACAACGTGCACGTCCACCAAAAGATGCATGTGCATGCTTAACAAGTGGCTTGGCCAAATCGATGCGCCTTTGTTGAAAAGAGCAGAATGGGCGTGCTTGGCACGTCATTTGGCAGAGATCCACGTGCGCGCTCTGCCAAAAGCTGCATGTGCATGCTTAATTTGTGGTTTGGCGGAAAAGAACGCCTGCGTCTACCAAAAGATGCATATGCATGCTTAACAAGGGTTTACCACAAATCGGTGCGCGAGTGCTGAAAAGAGCAGCATGGGCGTGTTTAGCACGTGGTTTGGTAGAAACACACATGCGCACTCTGCCAAAAGCAGCATGTGCATGCATAACTTGTGGTTTGGCAGAAAACAACGTGCGCGTCTTCCAAAAGATGCATGTGCATGCTTAACAAGTGCTGTACAACAAATCGATACATGTGTGCTGAAAAGTGCAGCATGGGCGTGCTTGGCAGGTCGTTTGGAAGAAATTCACGTGCGCGCTCTCCCAAAAGCAGCATGTGCATTCTTAGCTTGTGGTTGGGCAGAAAACAACGTGCACGTCTACCGAAAGATGCTTGTGCATGCTTAACAAGTGGTTTACCACAAATCGATGCGCGAGTGCTGAAAAGAGCAGCATGGGCGTGTTTAGCACGTGGTTTGGTAGAAACACACATGCGCGCTCTGCGAAAAGCAGCATGTGCATGCTTAATTTGTGGTTTGGCAGAAAACAACGTCCGCGTCTACCAAAAGATGCAGGTGCATGCTTAACAAGTGGTTTACCACAAATCGATGCGCGTGTGCTGAAAGGAGCAGCATGGGCGTGCTTGGCATTTCGTTGGGCAGAAATCCACATGCGCGCTCTGCCAAAAGCAGCATGTGCATGCTTAGCTTGTGGTTTGGCAGAAAACAACGAGCGCGTCTACCGAAAGATGCATGTGCATGCTTAACAAGTGGTTTACCACAAATCGATGCGCGTGTGCTGAAGAGAGCATAATGGGCGTGCTTAGGACGTGTATTGGTAGAAATCCACATGCGCGCTCTACCAAAAGCAGCATGTCCTTGCACAACTTGTGGTTTGGCAGAAAACAGCGTGCGCGTCTACCGAAAGATGCACGTGCATGCTTAGCAAGTGGTTTGGCACAAATAGATGCGCGTCTGCTGAAAAGAGCAGCATGGGCGTGCTTAGCACGTGGTTTGGTAGAAATGCACATGCGCGCTCTGCCATAAGCAGCATGTGCATGCATAACTTGTGGTTTGGCAGAAAACTACGTGCTCATCTACGGAAAGGTGTCTGTGCATGCTTAACAAGTGGTTTGGCACAAATCGATGCGCGTGTGCTGAAAAGAGCAGCAAGGGCGTTCCTAGCACGTTGTTTGGTAGAAATCCACATGCGCGCTCTGCCAAAAGCAGCATGTGCATGCTTAACTTGTGGTTAGGCAGAAAACAACGTGCGCGTCTACCGAAAGATGCATGTGCATACTTAACAAGTGGTTTAGCACAAATCGATGCGCGTGTGCTGAAAAGAGCAGCATGGGCGTGCTTGGCACGTCGTTTGGCAGAAAAACACGTGCGCGCTCTTCCAACATCTGCATGTGCATGCTTAGCATGTGGTTTGGCAGAAAACAACGTGCGCGTCTACCAAAAGATGCATATGCATGCTCAGCAAGTGGTTTGGCACAAATCGATGCGCGTGTGCTGAAAAGAGCAGCATGGGCGTGCTTAGCACGTGGTTTGGGAGAAATGCACATGCGCGTTCTGCCAAAAGCAGCATGTGCATGCTTAGCATGTGGTTTGGCAGAAAGGACGTGCGCTTCTACGGAAAGATGCATGTGAATACATAACAAGTTATTTGCGACAAATCGATGCGCGAGTGCTGAAAAGAACAGCATGGGCGTGCTTAGGCCGTGGTTTGGTAGAAATCCACATGCGCGCTCTACCAAAAGCAGCATGTCCATGCATAACTTGTGGTTTGGCAGAAAACAACGTGCGCGTCTACCGAAAGATGCATGTGGATGCTTAGCAAGTGGTTTGGCACAAATCGATGCGCGTCTGCTGAAAAGAGCAGCATGGGCGTGCTTAGCACGTGGTTTGGTAGAAATGCACATGCGCGCTCTGCCAAAAGCAGCATGTGCATGGTTAGCTTGTGCTTTGGCAGAAAACAACGTGCGCTTCCACGGAAACATGCATGTGCATGCTTAACAAGTTATTTGGCACAAATCCATGCGCGTGTGCTGAAAACAGCAGCAAGGGCGTGCTTAGTAGGTGGTTTGGCAGAAATCGACGTGCCCGCTCTGCCAAAAGCAGCATCTGCATGCTTAACTTGTGGTCTGGCAGAAAACAACATCCGCTTCTACCAAAAGATGCATGTGCATGCTTAACAAGTGGTTTGGCACAAATCGATGCGCGTGCGCTGAAAATAGCAGCATGGGCGTGCTTAGTGAGTGGTTTGGTAGAAATCCACACGCGTGCTCTACCAAAAGCAGCATGTGCATGCATAAAACTTGGTTTTGCAGAAAACAACGTGCGCGTCTACCGAAAGATGAACGTGCATGTTTAACAAGTGGTTTGGCCAAATCGATGCACCTGTACTGAAAAGAGCAGCATGGGCGTGCTTAGCACGTGGTTTCGTAGAAATCCACGTGCGCGCTCCGCCAAAAGCAGCATGTGCATCATAACTTGTGGTTTGCCAGAAAACAACGTGACGGCCTGCCGAAAGATGCATGTGCATGCTTAACAAGTGGTTTGGCACAAATGGATGCGCGTGTGCTGAAGAGAGCAGCATGGGCGTGCGTAGGACGGTGTTTGGTATAAAACTAATTGGGCGCTCTGCGCAAAGCAGCATGTGGATGCATAACTTGTGGTTTGGCAGAAAACAGCGTGCGCGTCTACGGAAAGATCTCTGTGCATGCTTAACGATAGGTTTGGCACAAATCCATGCGCGTGTGCTGAAAACAGCAGCAAGGGCGCGCTTAGTAGGTGGTTTGGTAGAAATCGACGTGCCCGCTCTGCCAAAAGCAGCATCTGCATGCTTAACTTGTGGTCTGGCAGAAAACAACATCCGCTTCTACCAAAAGATGCATGTGCATGCTTAACAAGTGGTTTACCACAAATCGATGCGCGTGTGCTGAAAAGAGCAGCATGGGCGTGCTTGGCACGTCGTTTGTCAGAAAACAACGTGCGCGTCTACCGAAAGATGCATGTGCTTGCTTAACAAGTGGTTTGGCACAAATCGATGATCTTGTGCTGAAAATAGCAGCATGGGCGTGCATAGCACGTTATTTGGTAGAAATCCACACGCCTGTTCTGCCAAAACCAGCATGTGCATGCATAACTTGTGGTTTGGCAGAAAACAACGTGCGCGTCTACCGAAAGATGCATGTGCATGTTTAACAAGTGGTTTGGCCAAATCGATGCAGCTGTGCTGAAAAGAGCAGCATGGGCGTGCTTAGCACGTGGTTTGGTAGAAATCCACGTGTGCGCTCTGCCAAAAGCAGCATGAGCATGCTTAATTTGTGGTTTGGCAGAAAACAACGCCCGCGTCTACCAAAAGATGCATATGCATGCTTAAGAAGTGGTTTACCACAAATCGATGCGCGTGTGCTGAAAAGAGCAGCATGGGCGTGCTTGGCACGTCGTTTGGCAGAAATCCACGTGCGCGCTCTGCCAAAAGCAGCATGTGCATGTTTAGCTTGTGGTTTGGCAGAAAACAATGAGCATGTCCACCGAAAGATGCATGTGCATGCTTAACAAGTGGTGTACCACAAATCGATGCGCGTGTGTTGAAAAGAGCAGCATGGGTGTGCTTGGCACGTCGTTTGGCAGAAATCCACGTGCGCGCTCTGCCAAAAGCAGCATGAGCATGTTTAGCTTGGAGTTTGGCTGAAAACAACGTGCGTGTCTACCAAAAGATGTATGTGCATGCTTAGAGAGTGGTTTGGCACAAATCAATGCGCGTGTGTTGAAAACGACAGCTAGGGCGATCCTAGCAAATGGTTTGGTAGAAATCCACATGCGCGCTCTCCCAAAAGCAGCATGTGCATGCATAACATGTAGTTTTGCAGAAAACAACGTGCGCGTCTACCGAAAAATGCATGTGCATGCTTAACAAGTGGTTTACCACAAATCGATGCGCGTGTGCTGAAGAGAGCATAAAGGGCGTGCTTAGCAGGTGTATTGGTAGAAATCCACATGCGCGCTCACCTAAAAGCAGCATGTGCATGCGTAACTTGTGGCTTGGCAGAAAACACCGTGCGCGTCTACCAAAGATGCATGTGCATGCTTAACAAGCGGTTTGCCACAAATTGATGCGCGTGTGCTGAAAAGAGCAGCACGGGCACGTGGTTTGGTAGAAATCCACATGCGCCCTTTGCCAAAAGCAGCAGGTGCATGCATAACTTGTGGTTTGGCATAAAACAACGTGCGCTTCCACGGAAACATGCATGTGCATGCTTAACAAGTGGTTTGGCACAAATCCATGCGCGTGTGCTGAAAACAGCAGCAAGGGCGTGCTTAGTAGGTGGTTTGGTAGAAATCGACGTGCCCGCTCTGCCAAAGCAGCATGTGCATGCTTAACTTGTGGTCTGGCGGAAAACAACGTGCGCTTCTACTGAAAGATGCATGTGCATCCTTAACAAGTGGTTTGGCACAAATCCATGTGCGTGTGCTGAAAAGAGCAGAGAGGGCGTTCCTAGCGCGTGGTTTGCTAGAAATCCACATGCGCGCTCTGCGAAAAGCAGCATGTGCATGCATAACTTATGGTTTGGCAGAAAACAACGTGCGCGTCTACTGAAAGATGCATGTGCATCCTTAACAAGTGGTTTGGCAAAAATCCATGCGCTTGTGCTGAAAAGAGCTGCAAGGGCGTGCTTAGCCCGTGGTTTGGTAGAAATCCACATGCCCGCTCTGCTAAAAGCAGCATGTGCACGCTTAGCATGTGGTATCGCAGAAAACAATGTCCGCGTCTACCAAAAGATGCATGTGCGTGCTTAACAAGTTGTTTACGACAAATCAATGCGCCTGTCCTGAAAAGAGCAGCAAGGGCGTGCTTATCACATGGTTTGGTATAAATCCACATGCGCGCTCTGCCAAAAGCAGCATCTGGATGCATAACTTGTGGTTTGGCAGAAAACAACGTGCGCGTCTACGGAAAGATGCATGTGCATGCTTAACAATAGGTTTGGCACCAATCCATGCACGTGTGCTGAAAAGAGCAGCATGGGCGTGCTTAGTAGGTCGTTTCGTAGAAATCGACGTGCCCGCTCTGCCAAAAGCAGCATGTGCATGATTAACTTGTGGTCTGGCAGAAAACAACGTCCGCGTCTACCAAAAGATGCATGCGCATGCTTAACAAGTGGTTTACCACAAATCGAAGCGCGTGTGCTGAAAAGAGAAGCATGGGCGTGCTTAGCACATGGTTTGGTAGGAATACACATGCGCGCTCCGCGAAAAGCAGCATGTGCATACATAACTTGTGGTTTGACAGAAAACAGCGTACGCGTCTTCCAAAAGATGCATGTGCATGCTTAACAAGTGGTTTACAGCAAATCGTTGCGCGTACGTTGAAAAGAGCAGCATGGGCGTGCTTAGCACGTCGTTTGGCAGAAATCCACGTACGCGCTCTGCCAAAGGCAGCATGTGCATGCTTAACTTGTGGTTTCGCAGAAAACAACGTCCGCGTCTACCAAAAGATGCATGTGCATGCTTAACAAGTTGTTTACGACAAATCGATGCGCCTGTGCAGAAAAGAAGAGCATGGTCGTGCTTAGCACGTGGTTTGGTAGAAATCCACATCCGCGTTCTGCTAAAAGCGGCATGTGCACGCTTAGCATGTGCTTTGGCAGAAAAGAACGTACGTTTCTACGAAAAGATGCGTCTGCATGCTTAACAAGAGGTTTACCAGAAATCGATGCGCGTGCGCTGAAAAGAGCACCAAGGGCGTTCCTAGCACGTGGTTTGGTAGAAATCCACATGCGCGCTCTGCCGAAAGCAGCAAGTGCATGCATAACTTGTGGTTTGGCAGAAAACAACGTCCGCGTCTACCAAAAGATGCATGTGCATGATTAACAAGTTGTTTACGACAAATCGATGCGCGCGTGCAGAAAAGAGCAGAGAGGGCGTTCCTAGCACGTGGTTTGCTAGAAATCCACATGCGCGCTCTGCGAAAAGCAGCATGTGCATGCATAACTTATGGTTTGGCAGAAAACAACGTGCGCGTCTACTGAAAGATGCATGTGCATCCTTAACAAGTGGTTCGGCACAAATCCATGCACGTCTGTTGAAAAGAGCAGCATGATGGTGCTTGGCACGTGGTTTGGCAGAAATACAAGTGCGAGCTCTGCCAAAAGTAGGATGTGCATGCTTAACTTGTGGTTTGGCAGAATAGAACGTGCGCGTCTACCAAAAAAAGCATGTGCATGCTTACTAAGTGGATTACCGAAAATCGATGCGCGTGTGCTGAAAAGAGCAGCATGGGCGTGCTTGCCACGTTGATTTGCCGAAATACACGTGCGCGCTCTGCCAAAAGCAGCATGTGCATGCTTAACTTGTGGTATGGCAGAAAACAACGTCCGCGTCTACCAAAAGACGCATGTGCGTGCTTAACAAGTTGTTTACGACAAATTGATGCGTGTGTGCGGAAAAGAGCAGCTAGGGCGTGCTTAGCACGTGGTTTGGTAGAAATCCAGATATGCGCTCTGCCAAAAGCAGCATGTGGATGCATACCTTGTGGTTTGGCAGAAAACAACGTGCCCGTCTACGGAAAGATGCATGTGCATGCTTAACAATAGGTTTGGCACAAATCCATGCGCGTGTGCTGAAAATAGTGCAAGGGCCTGCTTAGCACGTGGTTTGGTAGAAATCCACGTACGCGTTCTGCCAAAAGCAGCATGTGCATGATTAGCTTGTGGTTTGGCGGAAAACAACGTCCGCGTCTACCAAGAGATACATGTGCATGCTTAACAAGTGGTTTACCACAAATCGATGCGCGTGTGCTGAAAAGAGCAGGATGGGCGTGCTTGGCACGTCGTTTGGCAGAAATCAACGTGCGCGTTCTGCCAAAAGCAGCATGTGCATTCTTGGCTTGTGGTTTGTCAGAAAACAACGTGCGCGTCTACTGAAAGATACATGTGCATGCTTAACAATTGGTTTCGCACAAATCGATGCGCGTGTGCTGAAAATAGCTGCATGGGCGTGCTTAGCATGTTGTTTGGTAGAAATACATATGCGCGCTCTGACAAAAGCAGCATGTGCATGCATAGCTTGTGGTTTGGCAGAAAACAACGGGCGTGACTACCGAAAGATGCATGTGCAAGCTTAACAAGTGGTTTGGCACAATTCGATGCGCGTGTGCTGAAAAGAGCAGCATGGGCGTGCTTAGCACGAGGGCTGGGAGAAAGTCACGTGCGCCCTCTGCCAAAAGCAGCACGTGCATGCTTAACTTGTGGTTTGGCAGAAAACAACGTCCGCGTCTACCAAAAGATGCAAGTGCATGCTTAACAAGCGGTTTACCACAAATCGATGCGCGTGTGCTGAAAAGAGCAGCATGGGCGTGCTTGGCACGTGGTTTGGCAGAATTTCACGTGCGCGCTCTGCCAAAAGCAGCATGTGCATGCTTAGCTTGTGGTTTGGGAGAAAACAATGTGCGCGTCTACAGAAAGATGCATGTGCATGCTTAACAAGTGGTTTACCACAAATCAATGCGCGTGTGCTGAAGAGAGCATGATGGGCGTCTTTAGCACGTGTATTGGGAGAAATCCACTTGCGCGCTCACCTAAAAGCAGCATGTGCATGCATATCTTGTGGTTTGGCAGAAAACCACGTGTACGTCTACCGAAAGATGCATGTGCATAATTAACAAGTGCTTTGACCAAATCGATGCGCGTGTGCTGATAAGAGCAGCATGGGCGTGCTTAGTCCGTGGTTTGGTGGAAATACACGTGCGCGCTCTTCCAAAAGCTGCATGTGCATGCTTAGCAAGTGGTTTGGCAGAAAACAACATGGGCGTCTACCAAAAGATGCATGTGCACGCTTAACAAGTAGTTTGGCACAAGTCCATGCGCGTGTGCTTAAGAGAGCAGCATGGGCGTGCTTGGCACGTCGTTTGGCAAAAATCCGCTTGCGCGCTCTGCCAAAAGCAGCATGTGCTTGCTTAGCTTGTGGTTTGGCAGAAAACAACGTGCGCGTCTACGGAAAGATGCATGTGCATGCTTAACAAGTGGTTTGACCAAATCGATGCGCGTGTGCTGAAAAGAGCAGCAGGGGTGTGCTTGGCACGTCGTTTGGCAGGAATACACGTGCGCGCTCTTCCAAAAGCTGCATGTGCATGATTAGCTTGTGGTTTGGCGGAAAACAACGTCCGCGTCTACCAAAAGATGCATGTGCATGCTTAACAAATGGTTTGGCACAAATCCATGCACGTCTGTTGAAAAGAGCAGCATGAGGGTGCTTGGCACGTGGTTTGGCAGAAATCCAAGTGCGAGCTCTGCCAAATGTAGGATGTGCATGCTTAACTTGTGGTTTGGCAGAATAGAACGTGCGCGTCTACCAAAAAATGCATGTGCATGCTTACTAAGTGGATTACCGAAAATCGATGCGCGTGTGCTGAAAAGAGCAGCATGGGCGTGCTTGCCACGTTGTTTGGCCGAAATCCACGTGCGCGCTCTGCCAAAAGCAGCATGTGCATGCTTAACTTGTGGTATGGCAGAAAACAACGTCCGCGTCTACCAAAAGACGCATGTGCGTGCTTAACAAGTTGTTTACGACAAATTGATGCGTGTGTGCTGAAAAGAGCAGCTAAGGCTGGCTTAGCACGTGGCTTGGTAGAAATCCAGATATGCGCTCTGCCAAAAGCAGCATGTGGATGCATACCTTGTGGTTTGGCAGAAAACAACGTGTGCGTCAACGGAAAGATGCATGTGCATGCTTAACAATAGGTTTGGCACTAATCCATGCGCGTGTGCTGAAAATAGTGCAAGGGCCTGCTTATCACGTGGTTTGGTAGAAATCTACGTACGCTCTCTGCCATAAGCAACGTGTGCATGCTTAGCCTGTGGTTTGGCAGAAAACAACGTCCGCGTCTACCAAAAGATGCAAGTGCATGCTTAACAATTGGTTTCGCACAAATCGATGCGCGTGGGCTGAAAATAGCAGCATGGGCGTGCTTAGCATGTTGTTTGGTAGAAATACATATGCGCGCTCTGACAAAAGCAGCATGTGCATGCATAGCTTGTGGTTTGGCAGAAAACAACGGGCGTGACTACCGAAAGATGCATGTGCAAGCTTAACAAGTGGTTTGGCACAAATCGATGCGCGTGTGCTGATAAGAGCAGCATGGGCGTGCTTAGTCCGTGGTTTGGTAGAAATACACGTGCGCGCTCTTCCAAAAGCTGCATGTGCATGCTTAGCAAGTGGTTTGGCAGAAAACAACATGCGCGTCTACCAAAAGATGCATGTGCACGCTTAACAAGTAGTTTGGCACAAGTCCATGCGCGTGTGCTTAAAAGAGCAGTATGGGCGTTCTTGGCACGTCGTTTGGCAAAAATCCGCGTGCGCGCTCTGCCAAAAGCAGCATGTGCTTGCTTAGCTTGTGGTTTGGCAGAAAACAACGTGCGCGTCTACCGAAAGATGCATGTGCAAGCTTAACAAGTGGTTTGGCACAAATCGATGCGCGTGTGCTGATAAGAGCAGCATGGGCGGGCTTAGTCCGTGGTTTGGTAGAAATACACGTGCGCGCTCTTCCAAAAGCTGCATGTGCATGCTTAGCAAGTGGTTTGGCAGAAAACAACATGCGCGTCTACCAAAAGATGCATGTGCACGCTTAACAAGTAGTTTGGCACAAGTCCATGCGCGTGTGCTTAAAAGAGCAGTATGGGCGTTCTTGGCACGTCGTTTGGCAAAAATCCGCGTGCGCGCTCTGCCAAAAGCAGCATGTGCTTGCTTAGCTTGTGGTTTGGCAGAAAACAACGTGCGCGTCTACCGAAAGATGCATGTGCAAGCTTAACAAGTGGTTTGGCACAAATCGATGCGCGTGTGCTGATAAGAGCAGCATGGGCGGGCTTAGTCCGTGGTTTGGTAGAAATACACGTGCGCGCTCTTCAAAAAGCTGCATGTTCATGCTTAGCAAGTGGTTTGGCAGAAAACAACATGCGCGTCTACCAAAAGATGCATGTGCACGCTTAACAAGTAGTTTGGCACAAGTCCATGCGCGTGTGCTTAAAAGAGCAGTATGGGCGTGCTTGGCACGTCGTTTGGCAAAAATCCGCGTGCGCGCTCTGCCAAAAGCTGCATGTGCTTGCTTAGCAAGTGGTTTGGCAGAAAACAACATGCGCGTCTACCAAAAGATGCATGTGCACGCTTAACAAGTAGTTTGGCACAAGTCCGTGCGCGTGTGCTTAAAAGAGCAGTATGGGCGTTCTTGGCACGTCGTTTGGCAAAAATCCGCGTGCGCGCTCTGCCAAAAGCAGCATGTGCTTGCTTAGCTTGTGGTTTGGCAGAAAACAACGTGCGCGTCTACCGAAAGATTCATGTGCAAGCTTAACAAGTAGTTTGGCACAAATCGATGCGCGTGTGCTGATAAGAGCAGCATGGGCGGGCTTAGTCCGTGGTTTGGTAGAAATACACGTGCGCGCTCTTCCAAAAGCTGCATGTGCATGCTTAGCAAGTGGTTTGGCAGAAAACAACATGCGCGTCTACCAAAAGATGCATGTGCACGCTTAACAAGTAGTTTGGCACAAGTCCATGCGCGTGTGCCTAAAAGAGCAGTATGGGCGTGCTTGGCACGTCGTTTGGCAAAAATCCGCGTGCGCGCTCTGCCAAAAGCAGCATGTGCTTGCTTAGCATGTGGTTTGGCAGAAAACAACGTGCGCGTCTACTAAAAGATGCATGTGCATGCTTAGCAAGTGTTTTGGCACAAATAGATGCGCGTGTGCTGAAAAGGGCAGCATGGGCATGCTTAGCACGTGGTTTGGTAGAAATCCACATGCGCCCTCTGCCAAAAGCAGCATGTGCATGCGTAACTTGTGGTTTGGCAGAAAACAACGTGCGCATCTTCCAAAAGATGCATGTGTATGCTTAACAAGTGGTTTGGCACAAATCGATGCGCGTGTGCTGAAAAGAGCAGCATGGGCGTGCTTAGCAGGTGGTTTGGTAGAAATCCACTTGTGCGCTCTACCAAAAGCAGCATGTGCATGAATAACTTGTGGTTTGGCAGAAAACAACGTGTGCGTCTACCAAAAGATGCATGTGCATGCTTAACAAGTGGTTTAGCACAAATCGATGCGCGTGTGCTGAAAAGAGCAGCATGGGCGTTCTTAGCACGTGGTTTGGTAGAAATCCACATGCGCGCTCTGCCAAAAGCAGCATCTGGATGCATAACTTGTGGTTTGTCAGAAAACAACGTGCGCGTCTACGGAAAGATGCATGTGCATGCTTAACAATAGGTTTGGCACAAATCCATGCGCGTGTGCAGAAAAAAGCAGCATGGGCCTGCTTAGCACGTGGTTTGGTAGAAATCTACGTACGCGCTCTGCCATAAGCTAAATGTGCATGCTTAGCTTATGGTTCGGCAGAAAACAACATGCGCCACTACCGAAAGATGCATGTGCATGCTTAACAAGTGGTTTACCACAAATAGATGCCCGTGTGCTGAAAAGAGCAGCATGGGCATGCTAAGCACGTGGTTTGGTAGAAATCCACATGCGCCCTCTACCAAAAGCAGCAGGTGCATACATAACTTGTGGTTTGGCAGAAAATAACGTGCGCTTCACGGGAAAGATGCATGTGCATGCTTAACAAGTGGTTTGGCCAAATCGATGCGCCTGTGCTGAAAAGAGCTGCATGGGCGTGCTTAGCACGTGGTTTGGTAGAAATCCACGTGCGCGCTCTGCCATTGGCAACATGTGCATGCTTAGCTTCTGGTTTGGAAGAAAACAACGTGCGCGTCTACCGAAAGATGCATGTGCATGTGTAACAAGTGGTGTGGCACAAAACGATGCGCGTGTACTGAAAATAGCAGCATGGGCGTGCTTAGCACGTGGTTTGGCAGAAATGCACATGCGCCCTCTGCCAAAAGCAGCATGGGCATGCACAACTTGTGGTTTGGCAGAAAACAACGTGCGCGTCTACCGAAAGATGCATGTGCATGCTTTACAAGTAGTTTACCCAAATCGATGTGCCTGTGCTGAAAAGAGCAGCATGGACGTGCTTAGCCTGTGGTTTGGTAGAAATCCACATGCGCGCTCTGCTAAAAGCAGCATGTGCTCGCTTAGCATGTGGTTTGGCAAAAATCCATGCACGTGTGTTGAAAAGAACAGCATGAGGGTGCTTGGCACGTGGTTTGGTAGAAATCCAAGTGCGAGCTCTGCCAAAAGCAGGATGTGCATGCTTAACTTGTGGTTTGGCAGAAAACAACGTCCGTGTCTACCAAAAGATAGACGTGCGTGCTTTACAAGTTGTTTACGGCAAATCATTGCGCCTGTGCTGAAAAGAGCAGCAAGGGCGTACTTAGCACGTGGTTTGGTAGAAATCCACATGCGCGCTCTGCCAAAAGCAGCATCTGGATGCATACCTTGTGGTTTGTCAGAAAACAACATGCGCGTCTACGGAAAGATGCATGTGCATGCTTAACAATAGGTTTGGCACAAATCCATGCGCGTGTGCTGAAAATAACAGCATGGGTGTGCTTAGCACGTGGTTTGGTAGAAATCCACATGTGCGCTCTGCAAAAAGTAGCATGTGCATCCATAACTTGTGGTTTGGCAGAAAACAACGTGCGCGTCTACCGAAAGATGCATGTGCATGCTTAACAATAGGTTTGGCACAAATCCATGCGCGTGTGCTGAAAATAGTGCAAGGGCCTGCTTAGCAGGTGGTTTGGTAGAAATCCACGTACGCTCTCTGCCATAAGCAACGTGTGCATGCTTAGCTTGTGGTTTGGCAGAAAACAACGTGCGCGTCTACCGAAAGATGCATGTGCATGCTTACCAAGTGGTGTGGCACAAATAGATGCGCATGTGCTGAAAAGAGCAGCATGGGCGTGCTTAGCACGTGTTTGCCAGAAATGCAGGTCCGCGCTCTGCCAAAAGCTGCATGTGCATGATTAGCTTGTGGTTTGGCGGAAAACAACGTCCGCGTCTACCAAAAGATGCATGTGCATGCTTAACAAGTGGTTTACCACAAATCGATGCGCGTGTGCTGAAAATAGCAGCATGGGCGTGCTTGGCATGTGGTTTGGCAGAATTCCACGCGCGCGCTCTGCCAAAAGCAGCATGTGCATGCTTAACAAGTGGTTTACCACAAATCAATGCGCGTGTGCTGAAAAGAACAGCATGGGCGTGCTTGGCACGTCGTTTGGCAGAAATACACGTGCGCGCTCTTCCAAAAGCTGCATGTGCATGCTAAGCATGTGGTTTGGCAGAAAACAACGTGCGCGTCTACTAAAAGATGCATGTGCATGCTTAGCAAGTAGTTTGGCACAAATCGATGCGCGTGTGCTGAAAAGAGCAGCACGGGCGGGCTTAGCACGTGGTTTGGTAGAAATCCACATGTGCGCTCTGCCAAAAGCAGCATGTGCATGCATAACTTGTGGTTTGGCAGAAAACAACGTGCGCGTCTACCGAAAGATGCATGTGCATGCTTTACAAGTAGTTTAGCCAAATCGATGTGACTATGCTGAAAAGAGCAGCATGGGCGTGCTGAGCCCATGGTTTGTAGAAATCCACATGCGCGCTCTGCTAAAAGCAGCATGTGCACACTTAGCATGTGGTTTGGCAAAAATCCGTGCACGTGTGTTGAAAAGAACAGCAGGAGGGTGCTTGGCACGTGGTTTGGTAGAAATCCAAGTGCGAGCTTTGCCAAAAGCAGGATGTGCATGCTTAACTTGTAGTTTGGCAGAAAACAACGTCCGCGTCTACCAAAAGACACACGTGCGTGCTTAACAAGTTGTTTACGACAAATCAATGCGCCTGTGCTGAAAAGAGCAGGAAGGGCGTGCTTAGCACGTGGTTTGGTAGAAATCCACATGCGCGGTCTGCCAAAAGCAGCATCTGGATGCATAACTTGTGGCTTGTCTGAAAACAACGTGCGCGTCTACGGAAAGATGCATGTGCATGCTTAACAATAGGTTTGGCACAAATCCATGCGCGTGTGCAGAAAAAAGCATCATGGGCCTGCTTAGCACGTGGTTTGGGAGAAATCCACGTGCGCGCTCTGCCATAGGCAACATGTGCATGCTTAGCTTGTGGTTTGGCAGAAAACAACGTGCGCGTCTACCAAGAGATACATGTGCATGCTTAACAAGTGGTTTACCACAAATCGATGCGCGTGTGCTGAAAAGAGCAGCATGGGCATGCTTGGCACGTCGTTTGGCAGAAATCCACGTGCGCGCTCTGCCAAAAGCAGCATGTGCATGCTTAGCTTGCGGTTTGGCAGAAAACAACGTGCGCATCTATCGAAAGATGCATGTGCATGCTTAAAAAGTGGTTTAGCACAAATCGATGCGCGTGTGCTGAAAAGAGCAGCATGGGCGATCTTGGCAAGTGGTTTGATAGAAATCCGCGTGCGCGCTCTTCAAAAAGCTGCATGTGCATGCTTAGCATGTGGTTTGGCAGAAAACAACGTGCGCCTTTACTAAAAGATGCATGTGCATGCTTAGCAAGTGGTGTGGCAAAAATCCATGCGCGTGTGCTGAAAAGAGCAGCAAGGGCGTGCTTAGCACGTGGTTTGATAGAAATGCACAAGCGCGCTCAGCCAAAAGCAGCATGTGCATTCATAACTTGTGGTTTGGCAGAAAACAACGTGCGCGTCTACCGAAAGATGCATGTGCATGCGTAACAAGTGGTTTGGCCAAATCGATGCGCCTGTGCTGAAAAGTGCAGCATGGGCGTGCTTAGCACGTGGTTTGGTAGAAATCCACGTGCGCGCTCTGCCAAAGGCACCATGTGCATGCTTAACTTGTGGTTTGGCAGAAAACAAATTGCGCGTCTACCGAAAGATGCATGTGCGTGATTAACAAGCAGTTTGGCACAAACCGATGCGTGTGTGCTTAAAAGAGCAGCATGGCCCTGCTTAGCACGGTGTTTTGTAGTAATCCACAATGGCGCTCTGCGAAAAGCAGCATGTGCATGCATTACTTGTGGTTTGGCAGAAAACAACGTGCGCATCTACCAAAAGATGCATGTGCATGCTTAACATGTGGTTTACCGCAAATCTATGCGCGTGTGCTGAAAAGATCAGCATGGCCGTACTTGGCACGTCGTTTGGCAGAAATCCACGTGCGCGCTCTGACAAAAGGAGCATGTGCATGCTTAGCTTGTGGTTTGGCAGAAAACAACGTGCGCGTCCACCGAAAGATGCATGAGCATGCTTAACAAATGGTTTGGCACAAATCCATGCGCGAGTGCTGAAAAGAGCAGCATGTGCATGCTTAGCTTGTGGTTTGGCAGAAAACAATGTGCGCGTCTACAGAAAGATGCATGTGCATGCTTAACAATTGGTTTGGCACAAATCGATACGCGTGTGCTGAAAAGATCAGTATGGGCGTGCTTAGCACGTGTGTGGAAGAAATCCACGTGCGCGCTCTGCCAAAAGCTGCATGTGCATGCTTAGCTTGTGGTTTGGCGGAAAACAACGTGCGCTTCTACGGAAAGATGCATGTGCATGCTTAACAAGTGGTTTACCACAAATTGATCTGTGTGTGCTGAAAAGAGCAGCATCGGCGTGCTTGGCACGTCGTTTGGCAGAAATCCACGTGCGCGCTTTGCCAAAAGCTGCATGTACATGCTTAGCATGTGGTTTGGCAGAAAACAACGCGCGCTTCTACGGAAAGATGCATGTGCATGCTTAACAAGTGGTTTGATACAAACCCAAGATGCATGTGCATGCTTAACAAGTGGTTTAGCACAAATCGATGCGCGTGTGCTGAAAAGAGCAGCATGGGCGTGCTTGGCACGTCGTTTCGCAGAAATACACGTGCGCGCTTTTCCAAAAGCTGCATGTGCATGCTTAGCATGTGGTTTGGCAGAAAACAACGTGCGCGTCTGTCGAAAGATGCATGTGCATGTTTAACAAGTGGTTTCGAACAAATCGATGCGCGTGTGCTGAAAAGAGCAGCACGGGGGTGCTTAGCACGTGGTTTGGTAGAAATCCACATGCCCGCTTTGCCGAAAGCAGCATGTGCATCATAACTTGTGGTTTGGCAGAAAACAACGTGCGCGTCTACCGGAAGGTGCATGTGCGTGCTTAAAAAGTGGTTTAGCACAAATCGATGCGCGTGTGCTGAAAAGAGCAGCATGGGCGTGCTTAGCACGGGGTTTGGTAGTAATCCACGTTGGCGCTCTGCGAAAAGCAGCATGTGCATGTATAACTTGTAGTTTGGCAGAAAACAACGTGCGCATCTACCAAAAGATGCATGTGCATGCTTAACAATTGGTTCACCACAAATCAATGCGCGTGTGCTGAAAAGATCATCATGGGCGTGCTTGGCACGTCGTTTGTCAGAAATCCACGTGCGCGCTCTGCCAAAACCGGGATGCTCATGCTTAACTTGTGGTTTGGCAGAAAACAACGTGCGCGTCTACAAAAGATGCATGTGCATGCTTAACAAGTGGTTTACCACAAATCGATGTGCGTGTGCTGGAACGAGCAGCATGGGCGTGCTTGGCATGTCATTTGGCCGAAATCCACGTGCGCGCTCTGCCATAAGCACCATGTGCATGCTTAACTTGTGGTTTGGCAGAAAACAACGTGCGCGTCTACCGAAAGATGCATGTGCATGATTAACAAGCGGTTTGGCACAAAGCGATGCGTGTGTGCTGAAAAGAGCAGCATGGCCCTGCTTAGCACGGTGTTTTGTAGTAATCCACAATGGCGCTCTGCGAAAAGCCGCATGTGCATGCATTACATGTGGTTTGGCAGAAAACAACGCGCGCGTCTACCGAAAGATGCATGTGCATGCTTAACAAGTGGTTTGGCACAAATCGATGCGCGTGTGCTGAAAAGAGCAGCACGGGGGTGCTTAGCACGTGGTTTGGTAGAAATCCACATGCCCGCTTTGCCGAAAGCAGCATGTGCATCATAACTTGTGGTTTGGCAGAAAACAACGTGCGCGTCTACCGAAAGATGCATGTGCATGCTTAAAAAGTGGTTTGGCATAAATCGATGCGCGTGTGCTGAAAAGAGCAGCATGGGCGTGCTTAGCACGGGGTTTGGTAGTAATCCACGTTGGCGCTCTGCGAAAAGCAGCATGTGCATGTATAACTTGTTGTTTGGCAGAAAACAACGTGCGCATCTACCAAAAGATGCATGTGCATGCTTAACAAGTGCTTCACCACAAATCAATGCGCGTGTGCTGAAAAGATCATCATGGGCGTGCTTGGCACGTCGTTTGTCAGAAGTCCACGTGCGCGCTCTGCCAAAAGCACCATGTGCATGCTTAACTTGTGGTTTGGCAGAAAACAACGTGCGCGTCTACCGAAAGATGCATGTGCATGATTAACAAGCGGTTTGGCACAAAGCGATGCGTGTGTGCTGAAAAGAGCAGCATGGCCCTGCTTAGCACGGTATTTTGTAGTAATCCACAATGGCGCTCTGCGAAAAGCAGCATGTGCATGCATTACTTGTGGTTTGGCAGAAAACAACGCGCGCGTCTACCGAAAGATGCATGTGCATGCTTAACAAGTGGTTTGGCACAAATCGATGCGCGTGTGCTGAAAAGAGCAGCACGGGGGTGCTTAGCACGTGGTTTGGTAGAAATCCTCATGTCCGCTTTGCCGAAAGCAGCATGTGCATCATAACTTGTGGTTTGGCAGAAAACAAAGTGCGCGTCTACCGAAAGATGCATGTGCATGCTTAAAAAGTGGTTTGGCACAAATCGATGCGCGTGTGCTGAAAAGAGCAGCATGGGCGTGCTTAGCACGGGGTTTGGTAGTAATCCACGTTGGCGCTCTGCGAAAAGCAGCATGTGCATGTATAACTTGTAGTTTGGCAGAAAACAAGGTGCGCATCTACCAAAAGATGCATGTGCATGCTTAACAAGTGGTTCACCACAAATCAATGCGCATGTGCTGAAAAGATCATCATGGGCATGCTCGGCACGTCGTTTGTCAGAAGTCCACGTGCGCGCTCTGCCAAAAGCAGGATGTGCATGCATAACTTGTGGTTTGGCAGAAAACGACGTGCGCGTCTACGAAAAGATGCATGTGCACGCTTAACAAGTGGTTTACCACAAATCGATGCACGTGTACTGAAAAGAGCAGCGTGGGCGTGCTTGCCACGTCGTTTGGCCGAAATCCACGTGCGCGCTCTGACAAAAGCAGCATGTGCATGCTTAGCATGTGGTTTGGCAGAAAACAACGTGCGCGTTTACTAAAAGATGCATGTGCATGCTTAGCAAGTGGTGTCGCAAAAATCCATGCGCGTGTGCTGAAAAGAGCAGCAAGGGCGTGCTTAGCACGTGGTTTGATAGAAATGCACAAGCGCGCTCAGCCAAAAGCAGCATGTGCATTCATAACTTGTGGTTTGGCAGAAAACAACGTGCGCGTCTACCGAAAGATGCATGTGCATGCGTAACAAGTGGTTTGGCCAAATCGATGCGCCTGTGCTGAAAAGTGCAGCATTGGCGTGCGTAGCACGTGGTTTGGTAGAAATCCACGTGCGCGCTCTGCCAAAGGCACCATGTGCATGCTTAACTTGTGGTTTGGCAGAAAACAACGTGCGCGTCTACCGAAAGATGCATGCGCGTGATTAACAAGCGGTTTGGCACAAACCGATGCGTGTGTGCTTAAAAGAGCAGCATGGCCCTGCTTAGCACGGAGTTTTGTAGTAATCCACAATGGCGCTCTGCGAAAAGCAGCATGTGCATGCATTACTTGTAGTTTGGCAGAAAACAACGTGCGCATCTACCAAAAGATGCATGTGCATGCTTAACAAGTGGTTTACCGCAAATCTATGCGCGTGTGCTGAAAAGATAAGCATGGGCGTACTTGGCTCGTCGTTTGGCAGAAATCCACGTGCGCGCTCTGACAAAAGGAGCATGTGCATGCTTAGCTTGTGGTTTGGCAGAAAACAACGTGCGCGTCAACCGAAATATGCATGAGCATGCTTAACAAATGGTTTGGCACAAATCCATGCGCGAGTGCTGAAAAGAGCAGCATGTGCATGCTTAGTTTGTGGTTTGGCAGAAAACAATGTGCGCGTCTACAGAAAGATGCATGTGCATGCTTAACAATTGGTTTGGCACAAATCGATACGCGTGTGCTGAAAAGATCAGTATGGGCGTGCTTAGCACGTGTGTGGAAGAAATCCACGTGCGCGCTCTGCCAAAAGCTGCATGTGCATGCTTAGCTTGTGGTTTGGCGGAAAACAACGTGCGCTTCTACGGAAAGATGCATGTGCATGCTTAACAAGTGGTTTCCCACAAACTGATCTGTGTGTGCTGAAAAGAGCAGCATCGGCGTGCTTGGCACGTCGTTTGGCAGAAATCCACGTGCGCGCTTTGCCAAAAGCTGCATGTGCATGCTTAGCATGTGGTTTGGCAGAAAACAACGTGCGCGTCTGTCGAAAGATGCATGTGCATGTTTAACAAGTGGTTTGGAACAAATCGATGCGCGTGTGCTGAAAAGAGCAGCACGGGCGTGCTTAGCACGTGGTTTGGTAGAAATCCACATGCCCGCTTTGCCGAAAGCAGCATGTGCATCATAACGTGTGGTTTGGCAGAAAAAACGTGCGCGTCTACCGGAAGATCCATGTGCGTGCTTAAAAAGTGGTTTGGCACAAATCGATGCGCGTGTGCTGAAAAGAGCAGCATGGGCGTGCTTAGCACGGGGTTTGGTAGTAATCCACGTTGGCGCTCTGCGAAAAGCAGCATGTGCATGTATAACTTGTAGTTTGGCAGAAAACAACGTGCGCATCTACCAAAAGATGCATGTGCATGCTTAACAATTGGTTCACCACAAATCAATGCGCGTGTGCTGAAAAGATCATCATGGGCGTGCTTGGCACGTCGTTTGTCAGAAATCCACGTGCGCGCTCTGCCAAAACCGGGATGCTCATGCTTAACTAGTGGTTTGGTAGAAAACAACGTGCGCGTCTACCGAAAGATGCATGTGCATGCTTAAAAAGTGGTTTGGCACAAATTGATGCGCGTGTGCTGAAAAGAGCAGCATGGGCGTGCTTAGCACGGGGTTTGGTAGTTATCCACGTTGGCGCTCTGCGAAAAGCAGCATGTGCATGTATAACTTGTAGTTTGGCAGAAAACAACGTGCGCATCTACCAAAAGATGCATGTGCATGCTTAACAAGTGGTTCACCACAAATCAATGCGCGTGTGCTGAAAAGATCATCATGGGCGTGCTTGGCACGTCGTTTGTCAGAAGTCCACGTGCGCGCTCTGCCAAAAGCACCATGTGCATGCTTAACTTGTGGTTTGGCAGAAAACAACGTGCGCGTCTACCGAAAGATGCATGTGCATGATTAACAAGCGGTTTGGCACAAAGCGATGCGTGTGTGCTGAAAAGAGCAGCACGGGGGTGCTTAGCACGTGGTTTGGTAGAAATCCACATGTCCGCTTTGCCGAAAGCAGCAAGTGCATGTATAACTTGTAGTTTGGCAGAAAACAACGTGCGCATCTACCAGAAGATGCATGTGCGTGCTTAACAAGTGGTTCACCACAAATCAATGCGCGTGTGCTGAAAAGATCATCATGGGCATGCTCGGCACGTCGTTTGTCAGAAGTCCACGTGCGCGCTCTGCGAAAAGCAGGATGTGCATGCATAACTTGTGGTTTGGCAGAAAACAACGTGCGCGTCTACCGAAAGATGCATGTGCATGCGTAACAAGTGGTTTGGCCAAATCGATGCGCCTGTGCTGAAAAGTGCAGCATGGGCGTGCTTAGCACGTGGTTTGGTAGAAATCCACGTGCGCGCTCTGCCAAAGGCACCATGTGCATGCTTAACTTGTGGTTTGGCAGAAAACAAATTGCGCGTCTACCGAAAGATGCATGTGCGTGATTAACAAGCAGTTTGGCACAAACCGATGCGTGTGTGCTTAAAAGAGCAGCATGGCCCTGCTTAGCACGGTGTTTTGTAGTAATCCACAATGGCGCTCTGCGAAAAGCAGCATGTGCATGCGTTACTTGTGGTTTGGCAGAAAACAACGTGCGCATCTACCAAAAGATGCATGTGCATGCTTAACATGTGGTTTACCGCAAATCTATGCGCGTGTGCTGAAAAGATCAGCATGGCCGTACTTGGCACGTCGTTTGGCAGAAATCCACGTGCGCGCTCTGACAAAAGGAGCATGTGCATGCTTAGCTTGTGGTTTGGCAGAAAACAACGTGCGCGTCCACCGAAAGATGCATGAGCATGCTTAACAAATGGTTTGGCACAAATCCATGCGCGAGTGCTGAAAAGAGCAGCATGTGCATGCTTAGCTTGTGGTTTGGCAGAAAACAATGTGCGCGTCTACAGAAAGATGCATGTGCATGCTTAACAATTGGTTTGGCACAAATCGATACGCGTGTGCTGAAAAGATCAGTATGGGCGTGCTTAGCACGTGTGTGGAAGAAATCCACGTGCGCGCTCTGCCAAAAGCTGCATGTGCATGCTTAGCTTGTGGTTTGGCGGAAAACAACGTGCGCTTCTACGGAAAGATGCATGTGCATGCTTAACAAGTGGTTTACCACAAATTGATCTGTGTGTGCTGAAAAGAGCAGCATCGGCGTGCTTGGCACGTCGTTTGGCAGAAATCCACGTGCGCGCTTTGCCAAAAGCTGCATGTACATGCTTAGCATGTGGTTTGGCAGAAAACAACGCGCGCTTCTACGGAAAGATGCATGTGCATGCTTAACAAGTGGTTTGATACAAACCCAAGATGCATGTGCATGCTTAACAAGTGGTTTAGCACAAATCGATGCGCGTGTGCTGAAAAGAGCAGCATGGGCGTGCTTGGCACGTCGTTTCGCAGAAATACACGTGCGCGCTTTTCCAAAAGCTGCATGTGCATGCTTAGCATGTGGTTTGGCAGAAAACAACGTGCGCGTCTGTCGAAAGATGCATGTGCATGTTTAACAAGTGGTTTCGAACAAATCGATGCGCGTGTGCTGAAAAGAGCAGCACGGGGGTGCTTAGCACGTGGTTTGGTAGAAATCCACATGCCCGCTTTGCCGAAAGCAGCATGTGCATCATAACTTGTGGTTTGGCAGAAAACAACGTGCGCGTCTACCGGAAGATGCATGTGCGTGCTTAAAAAGTGGTTTAGCACAAATCGATGGGCGTGTGCTGAAAAGAGCAGCATGGGCGTGCTTAGCACGGGGTTTGGTAGTAATCCACGTTGGCGCTCTGCGAAAAGCAGCATGTGCATGTATAACTTGTAGTTTGGCAGAAAACAACGTGCGCATCTACCAAAAGATGCATGTGCATGCTTAACAATTGGTTCACCACAAATCAATGCGCGTGTGCTGAAAAGATCATCATGGGCGTGCTTGGCACGTCGTTTGTCAGAAATCCACGTGCGCGCTCTGCCAAAACCGGGATGCTCATGCTTAACTTGTGGTTTGGCAGAAAACAACGTGCGCGTCTACAAAAGATGCATGTGCATGCTTAACAAGTGGTTTACCACAAATCGATGTGCGTGTGCTGGAACGAGCAGCATGGGCGTGCTTGGCATGTCATTTGGCCGAAATCCACGTGCGCGCTCTGCCATAAGCACCATGTGCATGCTTAACTTGTGGTTTGGCAGAAAACAACGTGCGCGTCTACCGAAAGATGCATGTGCATGATTAACAAGCGGTTTGGCACAAAGCGATGCGTGTGTGCTGAAAAGAGCAGCATGGCCCTGCTTAGCACGGTGTTTTGTAGTAATCCACAATGGCGCTCTGCGAAAAGCCGCATGTGCATGCATTACATGTGGTTTGGCAGAAAACAACGCGCGCGTCTACCGAAAGATGCATGTGCATGCTTAACAAGTGGTTTGGCACAAATCGATGCGCGTGTGCTGAAAAGAGCAGCACGGGGGTGCTTAGCACGTGGTTTGGTAGAAATCCACATGCCCGCTTTGCCGAAAGCAGCATGTGCATCATAACTTGTGGTTTGGCAGAAAACAACGTGCGCGTCTACCGAAAGATGCATGTGCATGCTTAAAAAGTGGTTTGGCATAAATCGATGCGCGTGTGCTGAAAAGAGCAGCATGGGCGTGCTTAGCACGGGGTTTGGTAGTAATCCACGTTGGCGCTCTGCGAAAAGCAGCATGTGCATGTATAACTTGTTGTTTGGCAGAAAACAACGTGCGCATCTACCAAAAGATGCATGTGCATGCTTAACAAGTGGTTCACCACAAATCAATGCGCGTGTGCTGAAAAGATCATCATGGGCATGCTCGGCACGTCGTTTGTCAGAAGTCCACGTGCGCGCTCTGCCAAAAGCAGGATGTGCATGCATAACTTGTGGTTTGGCAGAAAACGACGTGCGCGTCTACGAAAAGATGCATGTGCACGCTTAACAAGTGGTTTACCACAAATCGATGCACGTGTACTGAAAAGAGCAGCGTGGGCGTGCTTGCCACGTCGTTTGGCCGAAATCCACGTGCGCGCTCTGACAAAAGCAGCATGTGCATGCTTAGCATGTGGTTTGGCAGAAAACAACGTGCGCGTTTACTAAAAGATGCATGTGCATGCTTAGCAAGTGGTGTCGCAAAAATCCATGCGCGTGTGCTGAAAAGAGCAGCAAGGGCGTGCTTAGCACGTGGTTTGATAGAAATGCACAAGCGCGCTCAGCCAAAAGCAGCATGTGCATTCATAACTTGTGGTTTGGCAGAAAACAACGTGCGCGTCTACCGAAAGATGCATGTGCATGCGTAACAAGTGGTTTGGCCAAATCGATGCGCCTGTGCTGAAAAGTGCAGCATTGGCGTGCGTAGCACGTGGTTTGGTAGAAATCCACGTGCGCGCTCTGCCAAAGGCACCATGTGCATGCTTAACTTGTGGTTTGGCAGAAAACAACGTGCGCGTCTACCGAAAGATGCATGCGCGTGATTAACAAGCGGTTTGGCACAAACCGATGCGTGTGTGCTTAAAAGAGCAGCATGGCCCTGCTTAGCACGGAGTTTTGTAGTAATCCACAATGGCGCTCTGCGAAAAGCAGCATGTGCATGCATTACTTGTAGTTTGGCAGAAAACAACGTGCGCATCTACCAAAAGATGCATGTGCATGCTTAACAAGTGGTTTACCGCAAATCTATGCGCGTGTGCTGAAAAGATAAGCATGGGCGTACTTGGCTCGTCGTTTGGCAGAAATCCACGTGCGCGCTCTGACAAAAGGAGCATGTGCATGCTTAGCTTGTGGTTTGGCAGAAAACAACGTGCGCGTCAACCGAAATATGCATGAGCATGCTTAACAAATGGTTTGGCACAAATCCATGCGCGAGTGCTGAAAAGAGCAGCATGTGCATGCTTAGTTTGTGGTTTGGCAGAAAACAATGTGCGCGTCTACAGAAAGATGCATGTGCATGCTTAACAATTGGTTTGGCACAAATCGATACGCGTGTGCTGAAAAGATCAGTATGGGCGTGCTTAGCACGTGTGTGGAAGAAATCCACGTGCGCGCTCTGCCAAAAGCTGCATGTGCATGCTTAGCTTGTGGTTTGGCGGAAAACAACGTGCGCTTCTACGGAAAGATGCATGTGCATGCTTAACAAGTGGTTTCCCACAAACTGATCTGTGTGTGCTGAAAAGAGCAGCATCGGCGTGCTTGGCACGTCGTTTGGCAGAAATCCACGTGCGCGCTTTGCCAAAAGCTGCATGTGCATGCTTAGCATGTGGTTTGGCAGAAAACAACGTGCGCGTCTGTCGAAAGATGCATGTGCATGTTTAACAAGTGGTTTGGAACAAATCGATGCGCGTGTGCTGAAAAGAGCAGCACGGGCGTGCTTAGCACGTGGTTTGGTAGAAATCCACATGCCCGCTTTGCCGAAAGCAGCATGTGCATCATAACGTGTGGTTTGGCAGAAAAAACGTGCGCGTCTACCGGAAGATGCATGTGCGTGCTTAAAAAGTGGTTTGGCACAAATCGATGCGCGTGTGCTGAAAAGAGCAGCATGGGCGTGCTTAGCACGGGGTTTGGTAGTAATCCACGTTGGCGCTCTGCGAAAAGCAGCATGTGCATGTATAACTTGTAGTTTGGCAGAAAACAACGTGCGCATCTACCAAAAGATGCATGTGCATGCTTAACAATTGGTTCACCACAAATCAATGCGCGTGTGCTGAAAAGATCATCATGGGCGTGCTTGGCACGTCGTTTGTCAGAAATCCACGTGCGCGCTCTGCCAAAACCGGGATGCTCATGCTTAACTAGTGGTTTGGTAGAAAACAACGTGCGCGTCTACCGAAAGATGCATGTGCATGCTTAAAAAGTGGTTTGGCACAAATTGATGCGCGTGTGCTGAAAAGAGCAGCATGGGCGTGCTTAGCACGGGGTTTGGTAGTTATCCACGTTGGCGCTCTGCGAAAAGCAGCATGTGCATGTATATCTTGTAGTTTGGCAGAAAACAACGTGCGCATCTACCAAAAGATGCATGTGCATGCTTAACAAGTGGTTCACCACAAATCAATGCGCGTGTGCTGAAAAGATCATCATGGGCGTGCTTGGCACGTCGTTTGTCAGAAGTCCACGTGCGCGCTCTGCCAAAAGCACCATGTGCATGCTTAACTTGTGGTTTGGCAGAAAACAACGTGCGCGTCTACCGAAAGATGCATGTGCATGATTAACAAGCGGTTTGGCACAAAGCGATGCGTGTGTGCTGAAAAGAGCAGCACGGGGGTGCTTAGCACGTGGTTTGGTAGAAATCCACATGTCCGCTTTGCCGAAAGCAGCAAGTGCATGTATAACTTGTAGTTTGGCAGAAAACAACGTGCGCATCTACCAGAAGATGCATGTGCGTGCTTAACAAGTGGTTCACCACAAATCAATGCGCGTGTGCTGAAAAGATCATCATGGGCATGCTCGGCACGTCGTTTGTCAGAAGTCCACGTGCGCGCTCTGCCAAAAGCAGGATGTGCATGCATAACTTGTGGTTTGGCAGAAAACGACGTGCGCGTCTACGAAAAGATGCATGTGCACGCTTAACAAGTGGTTTACCACAAATCGATGCACGTGTACTGAAAAGAGCAGCGTGGGCGTGCTTCCCACGTCGTTTGGCAGAAATCCACGTGCGCGCTCTGCCAAAAGGAGCATGTGCATGCTTAACTTGAGGTTTGGCAGAAAACAATGTCCGCTTCTACCAAAAGGTGCATGTGCATGCTTGTCAAGTTGTTTACGACAAATCGATGCGCGTGTTCTGAAACGAGCAGCAAGGGCGTGCTTAACACGTGGTTTGGAGGAAATCCACATGCGCGCTCTGCCAGAAGCAGCATGTGCATGCATAACATGTGGTTTGGCAGAAAACAACGTGCGCGTCTACGCAAAGATGCATGGGCATGCTTAACAAATAGTTTGGGACAAATCCATGCGCGTGTGCTGAAAAGAGCAGCATGGGCATGCTTAGCATGGTGTTTTGTAGTAATCCACAATGGCGCTCTGCGAAAAGCAGCATATGCATGCATAACTTGTGGTTTGGCAGAAAACAACGTGCGCATCACCAAAAGATGCATGTGCATGCTTAACAAGTGGTTTACCACAAATCGATGTGCGTGTGCTGGAACGAGCAGCATGGGCGTGCTTGGCACGTCGTTTGGCCGAAATCCACGTGCGCGCTCTGACAAAAGCAGCATGTGCATGCTTAGCATGTGGTTTGGCAGAGAACAACGTGCGCGTTTACTAAAGGATGCATGTGCATGCTTAGCAAGTGGTGTGGCAAAAATCCATGCGCGTGTGCTGAAAAGAGCAGCAAGGGCGTGCTTAGCACGTGGTTTGATAGAAATGCACAAGCGCGCTCAGCCAAACGCAGCATGTGCATTCATAACTTGTGGTTTGGCAGAAAACAACGTGCGCGTCTACCGAAAGATGCATGTGCATGCTTAACAAGTGGTTTGGCACAAATCAATGCGCGTGTGCTGAAAAGAACAGCATGGCAGGGCTTAGCACGTGGTTTGGTAGAAATCCACATGTGCGCTCTGCAAAAAGTAGCATGTGCATCCATAAATTGTGGTTTGACAGAAAACAAAGTGAGCGTCTACAAAGAGATGCATGTGCATGCTTAACAAGTTGTTTACGACAAATCGATGCGCGTGTTCTGTAAAGAGCAGCAGGGGCGTGCTTAGCACGTGGTTTGGTAGGAATCCACGTGCGCACTCTGCCAAAAGCTGCATGTGCATGCTTAGCTTGCGGTTTGGCAGAAAACCATGTGCGCTTCTACGGAAACATACATGTGCATGCCAAACAAGCGGTTGGCACAAATCCATGCGCCTGTGCTGAAAAGAGCAGCAAGAGGGTGCTTAGTACGTTGTTTGTTAAAAATCCAAGTGCACGCTCTGCCAAAAGCAGCATGTGCATGCTTGGCTTGTGGTTTGGCAGAAAACAACGTGCGCGTCTACCGAAAGATGCATGTGCATGCTTAACTAGTGGTTTTACACAAATCAATGCGCGTGTGCTGAAAAGAACAGCATGGGTGTGCTTAGCACGTGATTTGGTAGAAATCCACATGCGCACTCTGCTAAATGTAGCATGTGCATCCATAACTTGTGGTTTGGCAGATAACAACGTGCGTGTCTACGAACAGATGCATGTGCATGCTTAACAAGTGGTTTACCACAAATCGCTCTGTGTGTGCTGAAAAGAGCAGCATGGGCGCGCTTGGCACGTCGTTTCCCAGAAATCCACGTGTGCGCTTTGCCAAAAGCTGCATGTGCATGCTTAGCATGTGGTTTGGCAGAAAACAACGTGCGCTTCTACGGAAAGATGCATATGTATGCTGAGCAAGTGGTTTGGCACAAATCCAAGATGTATGTGCATGCTTAACAAGTGGTTTGGCACAAATCCATGCGCGTGTGGTAAAAAGAGCAGCATGAGCGTGCTTGGCGCGTGGTTTGCTAGAAATCCACGTGCGCCCTCTGCCAAAAGCAGCATGTGCATGCTTAGCTTGTGGTTTGACAGAAAACAACGTGAGCGTCTACTGAAATATGCATGTGCATGCTTAACAAGTGGTTTGGCTCAAATCAATGCGCATGTGCTGAAAATATCAGCACGGGCGTGCTTAGCACGTGGTGTTGTAGAGATCCACACGCCCGCTTTGCCAAAAGCAGCATGTGCATCATAACTTGTGGTTTGGCAAAAAACAACGTGCGCGTCTACCGAAAGATGCATGTGCATGCTTAAAAAGCGGTTTGGCACAAATGGATGCGCGTGTACTGAAAAGAGCAGCATGGGCGTGCTTAGCACGGGGTTTGGTAGTAATCCACGTTGGCGCTCTGCGAAAAGCAGCATGTGCATGCATAACTTGTAGTTTGGCAGAAAAAACGTGCGCATCTACCAAAGGTGCATGTGCATGCTTAACAAGTGGTTCACCACAAATCGTTGCGCGTGCGCTGAAAAGAGCAGCATGGGACAGCTTAGCACGTGGTTTGGTAGAAATCCACATGCGGGCTCTGCTAAAAGCAGCATGTGCATGCATACCATGTGGTTTGGCAGAAAACGTGCGCGTCCACCGAAATATGCATGTGTTTGCTTAACAAGTTGTTTACCACCAATCGATGCGCGTGTGCTGAAAAGAGCAGCAAGGCCGTACTTAGCACATGGTTTGGCAGAAACACACATGTGCGCTTAGCCAAAAACAGCACGTGCAAGCTTAGCTTGTGGTTTGGAAGAAAACAACCTGCGCTTCTACGGAAAGATGCATGTGCATGCGTAAGAAGTCGTTTCGCCAAATCGATGCGCCTGTGCTGAAAAGAGCAGCATGGGCGTGCTTAGCACGTGGTTTGGTAGAAATCCACGTGCGCGCTCTGCCAAAAGCACCATGTGCATGCTTAACTTGTGGTTTGGCAGAAAACAACGTGCGCGTCTACCGAAAGATGCATGTGCATGCTTAACAAGTGATTTGGCACAAATAGATGCGCGTGTGCTGAAAAGAGCAGCATGGGCGTGCTTGGCACGTCGTTTGGCAGAAATACACGTCCGCGCTCTGCCAAAAGCACCATGTGCATGCTTAGCATGTGGTTTGGCAGAAAACAACGTGCGCGTCTGCCAAAAGATGTATGTGCATGCTTAGCAAGTGTTTTGGCACAAATCGAAGCGTGTGCGCTCAAAAGAACAGCATGGGCGGGCTTAGCACGTGGTTTGGTAGAAAAGCACATGCGCGCTCTGCCAAAAGCAGCATGTGCATGTAAGCTTGTGGTTTGGCAGAAAACAAGGTGCGCGTCTACCGAAAGATGCATGTGCATGCTTAACAAGTTGTTTACGACAAATCGATGCGCGTGTTCTGTAAAGAGCAGCAGGGGCGTGCTTAGCTCGTGGTTTGGTAGGAATCCACGTGCGCACTCTGCCAAAAGCAGCATATGCATGCTTTGCTTGTGGTTTTGCAGAAAACAACGTGCGCGCCTACCGAAAGATGCATGTGCATGCTTAACAAGTGGTTTGGCACAAATCGATGTTCGTGTGCTGAATAAAGCAGCACGGATGTGTTTAGCACGTGTTTGGCAGAAATCCACGTGCGCGCTCTGCCAAAAGCTGCATGTGAATGCTTAGCTTGCGGTTTGGCAGAAAACCATGTGCGCTTCTACGGAAACATGCATGTGCATGCTTAACAAGCGGTTGGCACAAATCCATGCGCGTGTGCTGAAAAGAGCAGCAAGGGGGTGCTTAGTACGTTGTTTGTTAAAAATCCAAGTGCGCGCTCTGCCAAAAGCAGCATGTGCATGCTTAACTTCTGGTTTGGCAGAAAACAACGTCCGCGACTACCAAAAGATGCATGTGCATGCTTAACAAGTGGTTTATCACAAATCGATGGGCGTGTGCTGAAAAGAGCAGCATGGGCGTGCTTGGCACGTCGTTTGGCAGAAATCCACGTGCGCGCTCTGCCAAAAGCAGCATGTGCATGCTTGGCTTGTGGTTTGGCAGAAAACAACGTGCGCGTCTACCGAAAGATGCATGTGCATGCTTAACTAGTGGTTTGACACAAATCAATGCGCGTTTGCTGAAAAGAACAGCATTGGTGCGCTTGGCACGTGATTTGGTAACAATCCACATGCGCTCTGCTAAATGTAGCATGTGCATCCATAACTTGTGGTTTGGCAGATAACAACGTGCTTGTCTACGAAAAGATGCATGTGCATGCTTAACAAGTGGTTTACCACAAATCGATCTGTGTGATCTCAAAAGAGCAGCATGGGCGTGCTTGGCACGTCGTTTGGCAGAAATCCACGTGCGCGCTTTGCCAAAAGCAGCATGTGCATGCTTAGCATGTGGTTTGGCAGAAAACAACGTGCGCTTCTACGGAAAGATGCATGTGTATGCGTAGCAAGTGGTTTGGCACAAATCCATGATGTATGTGCATGTTTAACAAGTGGTTTGGCACAAATCTATGCGCGTGTGTTGAAAAGAGCAGCATGAGCGTGCTTGGCGCGTGGTTTGGTGGAAATCCACGTGCGCCCTCTGCCAAAAGCAGCATGTGCATGCTTGGCTTGTGGTTTGGCGGAAAACAACGTGAGCGTCTACCGATATATGCATGTGCATGCTTAACTAATGGTTTGGCTCAAATCAATGCGTATGTGCTGAAAATATCAGCACGGGCGTGCTTAGCACGTGGTGTGGTAGAGATCCACACGCCCGCTTTGCCGAAAGCAGCATGTGCATCATAACTTGTGGTTTGGCAAAAAACAACGTGCGCGTCTACCGAAGGATGCATGTGCATGCTTAAAAAGCGGTTTGGCACAAATGGATGCGCGTGTACTGAAAAGAGCAGCATGGGCGTGCTTAGCACGGGGTTTGGTAGTAATCCACGTTGGCGCTCTGCGAAAAGCACCATGTGCATGCATAACTTGTAGTTTGGCAGAAAAAACGCGCGCATCTACCAAAGGTGCATGTGCATGCTTAACAAGTGGTTCACCACAAATCGTTGCGCGTGCGCTGAAAAGAGCAGCATGGGACAGCTTAGCACGTGGTTTGGTAGAAATCCACATGCGGGCTCTGCTAAAAGCAGCATGTGCATGCATACCATGTGGTTTGGCAGAAAACGTGCGCGTCCACCGAAATATGCATGTGTTTGCTTAACAAGTTGTTTACCACCAATCGATGCGCGTGTGCTGAAAAGAGCAGCAAGGCCGTACTTAGCACATGGTTTGGCAGAAACACACATGTGCGCTTAGCCAAAAACAGCACGTGCAAGCTTAGCTTGTGGTTTGGAAGAAAACAACCTGCGCTTCTACGGAAAGATGCATGTGCATGCGTAAGAAGTCGTTTCGCCAAATCGATGCGCCTGTGCTGAAAAGAGCAGCATGGGCGTGCTTAGCACGTGGTTTGGTAGAAATCCACGTGCGCGCTCTGCCAAAAGCACCATGTGCATGCTTAACTTGTGGTTTGGCAGAAAACAACGTGCGCGTCTACCGAAAGATGCATGTGCATGCTTAACAAGTGATTTGGCACAAATAGATGCGCGTGTGCTGAAAAGAGCAGCATGGGCGTGCTTGGCACGTCGTTTGGCAGAAATACACGTCCGCGCTCTGCCAAAAGCACCATGTGCATGCTTAGCATGTGGTTTGGCAGAAAACAACGTGCGCGTCTGCCAAAAGATGTATGTGCATGCTTAGCAAGTGTTTTGGCACAAATCGAAGCGTGTGTGCTCAAAAGAACAGCATGGGCGGGCTTAGCACGTGGTTTGGTAGAAATGCACATGCGCGCTCTGCCAAAAGCAGCATGTGCATGTAAGCTTGTGGTTTGGCAGAAAACAAGGTGCGCGTCTACCGAAAGATGCATGTGCATGCTTAACAAGTTGTTTACGACAAATCGATGCGCGTGTTCTGTAAAGAGCAGCAGGGGCGTGCTTAGATCGTGGTTTGGTAGGAATCCACGTGCGCACTCTGCCAAAAGCAGCATAGGCATGCTTAGCTTGTGGTTTTGCAGAAAACAACGTGCGCGCCTACCGAAAGATGCATGTGCATGCTTAACAAGTGGTTTGGCACAAATCGATGTTCGTGTGCTGAATAAAGCAGCACGGACGTGTTTAGCACGTGTTTGGCAGAAATCCACGTGCGCGCTCTGCCAAAAGCTGCATGTGAATGCTTAGCTTGCGGTTTGGCAGAAAACCATGTGGGCTTCTACGGAAACATGCATGTGCATGCTTAACAAGCGGTTGGCACAAATCCATGCGCGTGTGCTGAAAAGAGCAGCAAGGGGGTGCTTAGTACGTTGTTTGTTAAAAATCCAAGTGCGCGCTCTGCCAAAAGCAGCATGTGCATGCTTAACTTCTGGTTTGGCAGAAAACAACGTCCGCGACTACCAAAAGATGCATGTGCATGCTTAACAAGTGGTTTATCACAAATCGATGGGCGTGTGCTGAAAAGAGCAGCATGAGCGTGCTTGGCAAGTCATTTGGCAGAAATCCACGTGCGCGCTCTGCCAAAAGCAGCATGTGCATGCTTGGCTTTTGGTTTGGCAGAAAACAACGTGCACGTCTACCGAAAGATGCATGTGCATGCTTAACTAGTGGTTTGACACAAATCAATGCGCGTGTGCTGAAAAGAACAGCATTGGTGTGCTTGGCACGTGACTTGGTAGAAATCCACATGCGCTCTCTGCTAAATGTAGCATGTGCATCCATAACTTGTGGTTTGGCAGATAACAACGTGCTTGTCTACGAAAAGATGCATGTGCATGCTTAACAAGTGGTTTACCACAAATCGATCTGTGTGTGCTGAAAAGAGCAGCATGGGCGTGCTTGGCACGTCGTTTGGCAGAAATCCACGTGCGCGCTTTGCCAAAAGCTGCATGTGCATGCTTAGCATGTGGTTTGGCAGAAAACAACGTGCGCTTCTACGGAAAGATGCATGTGTATGCTTAGCAAGTGGTTTGGGCCAAATCCAAGATGTATGTGCATGCTTAACAAGTGGTTTGGCACAAATCCATGCGCGTGTGTTGAAAAGAGCAGCATGAGCGTGCTTGGCGCGTGGTTTGGTAGAAATCCACGTGCGCCCTCTGCCAAAAGCAGCATGTGCATGCTTGGCTTGTGGTTTGGCAGAAAACAACGTGAGCGTCTACCGAAATATGCATGTGCATGCTTAACTAGTGGTTTGGCTCAAATCAATGCGCACGTGCTGAAAATATCAGCACGGGCGTGCTTAGCACGTGGTGTGGTAGAGATCCACAAGCCCGCTTTGCCAAAAGCAGCATGTGCATCATAACTTGTGGTTTGGCAAAAAACAACGTGCGCGTCTACCGAAGGATGCATCTGCATCCTTAAAAAGCGGTTTGGCACAAATCGATGCCCGTGTACTGAAAAGAGCAGCATGGGCGTGCTTAGCACGGGGTTTGGTAGTAATCCACGTTGGCGCTCTGCGAAAAGCAGCATGTGCATGCATTAGTTGTAGATTGGCAGAAAAAACGTGCGCATCTACCAAAGGTGCATGTGCATGCTTAACAAGTGGTTCACCACAAATCGTTGCGCGTGTGCTGAAAAGAGCAGCATGGGCGAGCTTAGCACGTGGTTTGGTAGAAATCCACATGCGTGCTCTGCTAAAAGCAGCATGTGCATGCATACCTTGTGGTTTGGCAGAAAACGTGCGCGTCTACCGAAATATGCATGTGTTTGCGTAACAAGTTGTTCACCACCAATCGATGCGCGTGTGCTGAAAAGAGCAGCAAGGCCGTACTTAGCACATGGTTTGGCAGAAATACACATGTGCGCTTAGCCAAAAACAGCACGTGCATGCTTAACTTGTGGTTTGGCAGAAAACAACGTGCACGTCTACCGAAAGATGCATGTGCATGCTTAACAAGTGGTTTGGCACAAATCGATGCGCGTGTGCTGAAAAGAGCAGCATGGGCGTGCTTGGCACGTCGTTTGGCAGAAATACACGTCCGCGCTCTGCGAAAAGCACCATGTGCATGCTTAGCATGTTGTTTGGCAGAAAACAACGTGCGCGTCTACCAAAAGATGTATGTGCATGCTTAGCAAGTGTTTTGGCACAAATCGATGCGTGTGTGCTAAAAAGAGCAGCATGGGCGTGCTTAGCACGTGGTTAGGCAGAAATGCACATGCGCGCTCTGCCAAAAGCAGCATGTGCATGTAAGCTTGTGGTTTGGCAGAAAACAACGTGCGTCTACCGAAAGATGCATGTGCATGCTTAACAAGTGGTTTGGCACAAATCGATGCGCGTGTGCTGAAACGAGCAGCATGGGCGTGCTTAGCACGTGGTTTGGTAGAAATCCACATGCGCGCTCTGCCAAAAACAGCAACTGCATCATAACTTCTGGTTTTTCAGAAAACAATGTGCGCGTCTACCAAAAGATGCATGTGCATGCTTAACAAGTGGTTTGGCACAAACCGATGCGCGTGTGCTGAAAAGAGCAGCATGGCCCTGCTTAGCACGGTGTTTTGTAGTAATCCACAATGGCGCACTGCGAAAAGCAGCATGTGCATGCATAACTTGTGGTTTGGCAGAAAACAACGTGCGCATCTACCAAAAGATTCATGTGCATGCTTAACAAGTGGTTTACCACAAATCTATGCGTGTGTGCTGAAAAGATCAGCATGGGCGTGCTTGGCACGTCGTTTGGCAGAAATCCACGTGCCAGCTCTACCAAAACCAGGATTTGCATGCTTAACTTGTGGTTTGGCAGAAAACAACGTGCGCGTCTACCAAAAGATGCATGTGCATGCTTAACAAGTGGTTTACCACAAATCGATGTGCGTGTGCTGGAAAGAGCAGCATGGGCGCGCTTGGCATGTCGTTTGGCCGAAATCCACGTGCGCGCTCTGACAAAAAGAGCATGTGCATGCTAAGCTTGTGGTTTGCCCGAAAACAACGTGCGCGTCTACCGAAAGATGCATGAGCATGCTTAACAAATGGTTTGGCACAAATCCATGCGCGTGTGCTGAAAAGAGCAGCATGTTCATGCTTAGCACGTGGTTTGGTAGAAATCCACAAGCCCGCTTTGCCAAAAGCAGCATGTGCATCATAACTTGTGGTTTGGCAAAAAACAACGTGCGCGTCTACCGAAGGATGCATCTGCATCCTTAAAAAGCGGTTTGGCACAAATCGATGCGCGTGTACTGAAAAGAGCAGCATGGGCGTGCTTAGCACGGGGTTTGGTAGTAATCCACGTTGGCGCTCTGCGAAAAGCAGCATGTGCATGCATTAGTTGTAGATTGGCAGAAAAAACGTGCGCATCTACCAAAGGTGCATGTGCATGCTTAACAAGTGGTTCACCACAAATCGTTGCGCGTGTGCTGAAAAGAGCAGCATGGGCGAGCTTAGCACGTGGTTTGGTAGAAATCCACATGCGTGCTCTGCTAAAAGCAGCATGTGCATGCATACCTTGTGGTTTGGCAGAAAACGTGCGCGTCTACCGAAATATGCATGTGTTTGCGTAACAAGTTGTTCACCACCAATCGATGCGCGTGTGCTGAAAAGAGCAGCAAGGCCGTACTTAGCACATGGTTTGGCAGAAATACACATGTGCGCTTACCCAAAAACAGCACTTGCATGCTTAGCTTGTGGTTTGGAAGAAAACAACCTGCGCTTCTACGGAAAGATGCATGTGCATGCTTAACAAGTGGTTTGGCACAATTACATGCGCGTGTGTTGAAAAGAACAGCATGAGCGTGCTTTGCACGTTGTTAGGTAGAAATCCACGTGCGCGCTCTGCCAAAAGCAGCATGTGCAGTCTTAGCTTGTGGTTTGGCAGAACACAACGTGCGCGTCTACCGAAAGATGCATGTGCATGCTTAACAAGTGGTTTGGCACAAATCGATGCGCGTGTGCTGCAAAGAGCAGCATGGCGTGCTTAGCATGTGGATTGGTAGAAATCCACATGTGCGCTATGCCAAATGCAGCATGTGCATGCATAACTTGTGGTTTGGCACAAAACAACGTGCGCGTCTACCGGAAGATGCATGTGCATGCGTAAGAAGTCGTTTGGCCAAATCGATGCGCCTGTGCTGAAAAGAGCAGCATGGGCGTGCTTACCACGTGGTTTGGTAGAAATCCACGTGCGCGCTCTGCCAAAAGCACCATGTGCATGCTTAACTTGTGGTTTGGCAGAAAACAACGTGCACGTCTACCGAAAGATGCCTGTGCATGCTTAACAAGTGGTTTGGCACAAATCGATGCGCGTGTGCTGAAAAGAGCAGCATGGGCGTGCTTGGCACGTCGTTTGGCAGAAATACACGTCCGCGCTCTGCGAAAAGCACCATGTGCATGCTTAGCATGTGGTTTGGCAGAAAACAACGTGCGCGTCTACCAAAAGATGTATGTGCATGCTTAGCAAGTGTTTTGGCACAAATCGATGCGTGTGTGCTGAAAAGAGCAGCATGGGCGTGCTTAGCACGTGGTTTGGCAGAAATGCACATGAGCGCTCTGCCAAAAGCAGCATGTGCATGTAAGCTTGTGGTTTGGCAGAAAACAACGTGCGTCTACCGAAAGATGCATGTGCATGCTTAACAAGTGGTTTGGCACAAATCGATGCGCGTGTGCTGAAACGAGCAGCATGGGCGTGCTTAGCACGTGGTTTGGTAGAAATCCACATGCGCGCTCTGCCAAAAACAGCAACTGCATCATAACTTCTGGTTTTTCAGAAAACAATGTGCGCGTCTACCAAAAGATGCATGTGCATGCTTAACAAGTGGTTTGGCACAAACCGATGCGCGTGTGCTGAAAAGAGCAGCATGGCCCTGCTTAGCACGGTGTTTTGTAGTAATCCACAATGGCGCACTGCGAAAAGCAGCATGTGCATGCATAACTTGTGGTTTGGCAGAAAACAACGTGCGCATCTACCAAAAGATTCATGTGCATGCTTAACAAGTGGTTTACCACAAATCTATGCGTGTGTGCTGAAAAGATCAGCATGGGTGTGCTTGGCACGTCCTTTGGCAGAAATCCACGTGCCAGCTCTACCAAAACCAGTATTTGCATGCTTAACTTGCGGTTTGGTAGAAAACAACGTGCGCGTCTACCAAAAGATGCATGTGCATGCTTAACAAGTGGTTTGGCACAAATCGATACGCGTGTGCTGAAAAGATCAGTATGGGCGTGCTTAGCACGTGTGTGGAAGAAATCCACGTGCGCGCTCTGCCAAAAGCTGCATGTGCATGCTTAGCTTGTGGTTTGGCGGAAAACAACGTGCGCTTCTACGGAAAGATGCATGTGCATGCTTAACAAGTGGTTTGGCACAAATCAATGCGCGTGTGCTGAAAAGAACAGCAAGGGCGTGCTTAGCACGTGGTTTGGTAGAAATCCACATGCGCTCTCTGCCAATTGTAGCATGCGCATCCATAACTTGTGGTTTGGCAGAAAACAACGTGCACGCCTATGAAAACATGCATGTGCATGCTTAACAAGTGGTTTACCACACATCGATCTGTGTTTGCTGAAAAGAGCAACATCGGCGTGCTTGGCACGTCGTTTGGCAGAAATCCACGTGGGCGCTTTGCCAAAAGCTGCATGTGCATGCTTACCATGTGGTTTGGCAGAAAATAACGTGCGCGTCTACCGAAAGATGCATGTGCATGCTTAAAAAGTGGTTTGGCACAAATCGATGTGCGTGTGCTGAAAAGAGCAGCATGGGCGTGCTTAGCACGGGGTTTGGTAGTAATCCGCGTTGGCGCTCTGACAAAACCAGGATGCGCATGCTTAGCTTGTGGTTTGGCAGAAAACAACGTTCGCGTCTACAAAAGATGCATGTGCATGCTTTACAAGTGGTTTACCACAAATCGATGTGCGTGTGCTGGAACGAGCAGCATGGGCGTGTTTGGCATGTCGTTTGGGTGAAATCCACGTGCGCGTTCTGGCAAAAGCAGCATGTGCATGATTAGTTGTGGTTTGGCAGAAAACAAGGTGCGCGTCAACCGAAAGATGCCAGTGCACGCTTAACAAGTGGTTTGGCACAAATTGATTGGCGCGTGCTGAAAAGAGCAGCATGGGTGAGCTTAGCACGTGGTTTGGTAGAAATCCACATGCGTGCTCTGCTAAAAGCAGCATGTGCATGCATACCTTGTGGTTTGGCAGAAAACGTGTGCGTCTACCGAAATATGCATGTGTTTGCGTAACAAGTTGTTCACCACCAATCGATGCGCGTGTGCTGAAAAGAGCAGCAAGGCCGTACTTAGCACATGGTTTGGCAGAAATACACATGTGCGCTTACCCAAAAACAGCACGTGCATGCTTAACTTGTGGTTTGGAAGAAAACAACCTGCGCTTCTACGGAAAGATGCATGTGCATGCTTAACAAGTGGTTTGGCACAATTACATGCGCGTGTGTTGAAAAGAGCTGCATGAGGGTGCTTGGCACGTGGTTTGGTAGAAATGCACGTGCGCGCTCTGTCAAAAGCAGCATGTGCATGCTTAGCTTGTGGTTTGGCAGAAAACAACGTGGACCTCTACGGAAAGATGCATGTGCATGCTTAACAAGTGGTTTACCGCAAGTCGATGCACGAGTGCTGAAAAGAGCAGCGTGGGTGTGCTTGCCACGTCGTTTGGCCGAAATCCACGTGCGCGCTCTGACAAAAAGAGCATGTGCATGCTTAGCTTGTGGTTTGGCCAAAAACAACGTGCGCGTCTACCGAAAGATGCATTAGCATGCTTAACAAATGGTTTGGCAGAAATTCATGCGCGTGCGCTCAAAAGAGCAGCATGGGCAAGCTTAGCACGTGGTTTGGTAGAAATCCACATGCGCGCTCTGCGATAAGCAGCATCTGGATGCATAACTTTGGTTTGTCAGAAAACAACGTGCGCGTCTACGGAAAGATGCATATGCATGCTTAACAAGTGGTTTGGCACAAGTCCATGCGCGTGTGCTGAAAAGAGCAGCATGGGCGTGCTTAGCCCGTGGTTTGGTAAAAATCCACTTGTGCGCTCTGCCAAAAGCAGCATGTGCATGAATAACTTGTGGTTTGGCAGAAAACAACGTGCGCTTCCACGGAAAGATGCATGTGCATGCTTAACAAGTGGTTTGGCCAAATCGATGCGCCTGTGCTGAAAAGAGCAGCATGGGCGTGCTTAGCACGTGGTGTGGTAGAAATCCACAAGCCCGCTTTGCCAAAAGCAGCATGTGCATCATAACCTTGGTTTGTCAGAAAACAACGTGCGCGTCTACCGAAAGATGCATGTGCATGCGTAACAAGTGGTGTGGCACAAAACGATGCGCGTGTGCTGAAAATAGCAGCATGGGCGTGCTTAGCACGTGTTTGGCAGAAATACACGTGCGCGCTCTGCCAAAAGCTGCATGTGCATGCTTAGCATGTGGTTTGGCAGAAAACAACGTGCGCGTCTACTAAAAGATACATGTGCATGCTTAGCAAGTGGTTTGGCACAAATAGATGCGCGTGTGCTGAAAAGAGCAGCATGGGCATGATTAGCACGTGGTTTGGTAGAAATCCACATGCGCCCTCTGCCAAAAGCAGCATGTGCATGCATAACTTGTGCTTTGGCAGAAAACAACGTGCGCGTCTACCGAAAGATGCATGTGCATGCTTTGCAAGTAGTTTAGCCAAATTGATGTGCCTGTGCTAAAAAGAGCAGCATGGGCGTGCTTAGCCCGTGGTTTGGTAGAAATCCACATGGGCGCTCTGCTAAAAGCAGCATGTGCACGCTTAGCATGTGGTTTGGCAAAAATCCATGCACGTGTGTTGAAAAGAACAGCATGAGGGTGCTTGGCACGTGGTTTGGTAGAAATCCAAGTGCGAGCTCTGCCAAAAGCACGATGTGCATGCTTAACTTGTGGTTTGGCAGAAAACAACGTCCGTGTCTACCAAAAGGTACACGTGCGTGCTTAACAAGTTGTTTACGGCAAATCAATGCGCCTGTGCTGAAAAGAGCAGCAAGGGAGTTCTTAGCACGTGGTTTGGTAGAAATCCACATGTGCGCTCTGCCAAAAGCAGCATCTGGATGCATAACTTGTGGTTTGTCAGAAAACAACGTGCGCGTCTACGGAAAGATGCATGTGCATGCTTAACAATAGGTTTGGCACAAATCCATGCGCGTATGCAGAAAAAAGCAGCATGGGCCTGCTTAGCACGTGGTTTGGTAGAAATCCACGTACGCGCTCTGCCATCAGCTAAATGTGCATGCTTAGCTTATGGTTTGGCAGAAAACAACGTGCGCGACTATGGAAACATGCATGTGCATGCTTAACAAGTGGTTTACCACAAATAGATGCTCGTGTGCTTAAGAGAGCAGCATGGGCATGCTTAGCACGGGGTTTTCCGAAAAACAACGTGCGCTTCTACGGAAAGATGCATATGCATGCTTAACAAGTGGTTTGGCACAAGTCCATGCGCGTGCGCTTAAAAGAGCAGAATGGGCGTGCTTGGCCCGTCGTTTGGCAGAAATCCGCGTGCGCGCTCTGCCAAAAGCAGCATGTGCATGCTTAGCTTGTGGTTTGGCAGAAAACAACGTGCGCGTCTACCGAAAGATGCATGTGCATGCTTAACAAGTGGTTTGACCAAATCGATGCGCGTGTGCTGAAAGAGCAGCATGGGCGTGCTTAGCCCGTGGTTTGGTAGAAATCCACTTGTGCGCTCTGCGAAAAGCAGCATGTGCTTGAATAACTTGTGGTTTGGCAGAAAACAACGTGCGCTTCCACGGAAAGATGCATGTGCATGCTTAACAAGTGGTTTGGCCAAATCGATGCGCCTGTGCTGAAAAGAGCAGCA